>NW_008607533.1:0-16534 GCF_000691845.1 Merops nubicus | reverse complement strand
CCGGTTGGCCAAGGCGGCCAATGGCAGCCTTGCCTCTATCAGAGACAGTGTGGCCAGCAGGAGTAGGGAGGTGATTGTCCCCCTGTACTCAGCACTGGTGAGGCTACATCTCAAATACTAGGTTCAGTTTTGGGCCCCTCACTCCAAGAAGGACACTGAGGTGCTGGAGCAGAGAAGGGCAACAAAGCTGGTGAAGAGCCTGGAGAACAAGTCTGAGGAGCGACTAGGGGACCGGGGATAGTTTAGCCTGGAGACAAGGAAGCTCAGGGGAAACCTTGCTCTTGACAACTCCCTGAGAGGAGGTTGGAGCAAGGTGTTGGTCAGCCTCTTCTTCCATGTAGCAAGTGATAAAACAAGAGGAAATGGCCTCAAGTTGCGCCAGGGGAAGTTTAGACTGGACATTAGGAAAAATTCCTTCACAGAAAGGTTTGTAAGGCCCTGGAACAGGCCGCCCAGGGAAGTAGTGGAGTCACAGTTGCTGGAGGGATTTAAAAGATGTGTAGCTGTGGTGCTTAGGGACATGATTTAGTGGTGACCTGGCAGTGCTGGGTTAACAGTTGGCCTTAATGATCTTATGGGTCTCTTCCAACCAGAGCAATTCTATGACCGTTTTCTGTGTTGTCACTTCCTGCAGATTCACAACTTGACTCACACAGTCAGTTTATAAGAAACCAAAAACCAAAACAATACTGCAGTTGTTACTCAGTCAGTCCAGATCCACTCCTGTCAGCACTTCTCCAGCGCAGAGCTGTAGAGCGAGCGTGGCAAGCAGGCAGGGGCCAGTCCTGCTCCAGCGGGCCTGGGGCTCAGCACACGCAGTCAGTGAGGAGTGAAGCCCTGCTCTCTGCTGCAGGGCCTTTGCCTTTCCCTGTGTCAGCCCTCTTGTTGCTGCTCTTTGTCCAACAATTGCTTCCCTACAACAATAAAATGCATTGGCATGACTCCAGTGCTTTCTGGAACCAAGTCCACAACGCCCTTGGATAACGGATGGTACCTGAAGCATCTCTGCTTGTCAGCAGATGACAGAAAAAGGGTAGAATTTAGACACTTGCACAGATAACTTGGCTGCAGGAGGAGATGATGCCCCATGTAACATTCCTCGTGCATTTTACAACCACGTGACTGATGATGAAGGGCGTAGGGATGGCAAATGTGCATCAATCCCATGCAATAGGTGCGTAATTCAGTGCCTGGTATCCCAAATGGATAAGCATCTCATTCTGCACAAGGTAGTGTTGGCATGTGCCTGAAGCACCTTGTGTGTTTACTGTGGTCTTAGCTTTAAACATATTCATAATACTTCTTAATTATGCAACTTCATGGAATTTTCTTGTTGCTCCATTGTAACTTTACAGAAATACTGGACCTGTGATTAGCTTCTGAGAAACGCAACGTTGGCTGAAAGAGCCCAAGGACTAAGTGGTTCTCTGTCGTTTCTTGGCTACTGCAAAACAGAGGAGACTGGGACTGGGACATGGGAAAGTCCATTTAGGGGCTTGAGAAAATCATCCAGTATTGGAAACTTGGAAATTAATAGTAATAGGACTAGGAATTCTGGTAAAAAGCCCAAACCCTTGTCAAGACCTTGATTACCTTCTTCCAAAACTGATTTAACTGCTTTAGATCGATACTAAGAACATCCAAAAGTAAAGAAACTTTCCAAAATTCTGTTTCCTGTGTTACAAAAATCATACTGACAAAAGTCTCAAAATAAACACTGGATCCTCTGCACTTCTGTGACCAAAATATGAATCTGCAGGATTTCGTGAAAAGGCATATTGTGGACTTGACCAGTAAGTGAGAGGTAGCTCAGTTTTAGGGGACTTTTTTTTTGTGAAGAGAGAAGTGATATTCAGTTTCCATCTTCCTGTAATTCAAAAGTATTTCTTTCTTCTTTGGTACCAGCATAAATGAGAGGAAGGATCAGCCTTATAACCACATCCCCACTTTGTTTGGTTGGGTGAGTTTTTTACATAACCTCATCATCCAGGATGCATTTTCTCCCTTTTTATTATCTTCTTTCTAACAGCAGGAGATGATCATAATTCACCCGCTGTGATGGACGGCCATAAGTAGAGTCAACCTTTTAGTCTGGCCTAGACTCTTACCCCTATATATTCTGTGATTCTCCTGCTCAGTGAAGGAACAGAGGTGATGGGGAGGAAGACGGGTTGGAGACCTTATGGCTATGAGACCACATTGTTTAGCAAAAAATGTATGTTTGGCACTGGCTCAGTTCCAGGCTCCTTAACTTTTTCAGTCATTTTCAGCTTTCTGCATTTCTGTTTTGCTGCCTTCAAAAATGGGAAAGCATCCACAGAATTTTCTGAAATCTGCATGTAAAAACTGCACAATTAGAACAGCTACTGATGCATTGTGGTCTAGGCATCCTCAGCCTATTCAGTTTAGGTGCTTTGTGAGCCTCTTAATTACATGCTAATGTAAAGAGATGACAGTACTTCAGGGTTTGGCTGTGGCACATACCTTCACAAAAGCATACGGATGAGGTTATATGCAATCTTAATTTAAAAATTAATGCATTTCATAAAAATAAACTCTGATGCAAGTAGTTATGCCACTGCATAGTCAGCAGCAATGTTTGAACCTGTAGCTGCCTCTGCTGATGTCTGCCATAGGACTGACAAGACTTATCTCCACCCCACAGCTTGCACAGGAGAGGGACTTGGGTAAAATAACTGGAAAATCAGTATTACCTGGTGTGCTGCACCTCAGCAGAGCTGCCCTAACAGCTTCCAGGTGTTTCCAGTTCTCAAGCTCTATGGTAACAGCTGAGCTTATCTGAGGCTAGTGATATTTAGGTAGGTGTTTGCTCTAACTGCAGACCATAGTAGGGAGTGGTGACGTTAGGGGGTTTGTATCTTCGTGCAAGGTAAGTCGAGCTTTGTAGAACAAAGAAAAGGTGATTTCCTAGTGAAAATTATTCTCTCTGCTGAATTTGCATTTGTTGTTTGCAGATATGGAGGTGGGAGGGGTGTTTGGGTGGGTTGTTTGCTTGCAAGCTTGCTTGCTTGCTTGCTTTTTTCCTCTGACAGTGTTGGCTGTTTAAGTGTGACTTATCTCTGTAGAAAAGTGTTATTTATGTTAAAAAGAGGAGTTTTGCAGAGGAAGAAGGAGCTCTTCAGAAATAGGGAATGAGGCAGCAGCTTAAATTTCACATAACTTTCATGAAAATGCTTGGTGGATGATACTAGTGAGGTAACTTTTATGCAGATTGAAATCCTTGTGTTAAGACTTGTTCAGAGTTTGGCTGTTGCAAATGAAGTGGTATCTGACCCGAATCTAAGAGGTTTGGGGGTTGCTGTTTCATAATTAAGTAGTTTTTTTTCTGAACTGGAATTGTTTAAATAGTATGAATTGCAGCTTGGAGGACTTGAACTGTGCTCCTCTGTTTGAAGGCTAAAGGAAAGACTGATGAAGTTAAATTGTGTAACTTAGCTGGCATCCTGGATGAGTAAGTATGAGAAAGTTAATAGATGTGTTCTTAGCATTTGGATGGTTGAATATGAGTAAGAACCCCAAATCATAAATCAGGCCCTGTCAGCATCTGCAATGTTTTTTGTTCCTCCAGGAGGAGGCAGCCAGGGTGATGATAGCTCTGTCCTCACAGGAAAAGCAGATTTGGAGCTTTTTTGGGGGGTCATGATGGTCTTTCCAACATTTAGAAAAATATCTAATGCTATTCTTGGGGGTTTTTTTTTCCTCTCTCTTTTTGGGGCTTGATCACAGCTCTTCCACATCATCTTTTATTGGCAGAATAAGGGGACCTAGGGACCAATGAAAGAGTTTGCACTGTCTGGGCTATTTTTAAAAGCAATGAGTTAATACAATTAAAAAAGCCTCTATATTTGAAAAGCTGTGATCCAAGTATTAGACAGAAAACAAGTCAGTTCAAAATGAGGATGAAAAGAACAGGCTTGTAAATACTACAAATATTGAGCAACTCCACATTTGCTGATTGGAAGAGGGGGTGAGGCTTCACTTCTAACAACACTGATTTTGAAGCTTTACAGACTAAATCAACAAAACAAGGTAATCAGGAGTAGGTGGTGTTCACCAAAGGCTGCTGCAGGAACTGAAGGGTGAAGCAGCTGAGCTGCTACGTGGAGTCCTCTCATCTCACGCGAACGTGAGAGGATTGGAAAGTGTCTTAACATATAATGCAAGCTGGTTTTAAAAGGTATTGGTAAGTTCTAGGAAACTGCTGGTGAGTTTGGACTTGAATAAATGATAGAAGCAATAATAAATTATATTTTAGTGAAAATGTGAATAAATATGGAAGGGGTGGCTTAGCTTCTGGAGGGAAGTCATGCCTTACAAGCTGCCTGGAAGCTGTTCAAATGATCAGTTAGTGTGGACAAAAGTTGAGACTGACCACATGGCTTTTCAAAAAAATTCAGCAAGATCTTTCCTCACAAAATCTCAACGTAGTAAGCATTTATGGGATCAAAAGAAAGGTCCTCATGAGGTTAAATAACACATTAAAAGCTAGGAAAGATAATGTAGGAGAAGGTGGTCGGTTTTAACAGAAGAAAGAGGTCTGCAGTGGAGCCCTTGACAGGTTTTGACACAAAGCTGCAAATGCTGGATCAGAAGTTTCTCAAGTGCGTGATGTTGGAATGGTTGGCTGGAAAAAAAGCATCCCTGTATTTCTGTGACTCACCACGCCTCTGGGGAGGAGTGTGTTGCTTTCCACTGATGCTGAGACCCCACAGTGACTAGTTCAGCTCTAGTCAACTAACCTTTAGGTGGCCAACTGACATAGATCAAATCCCGCCACAAATTGAGTTTATTTCTAGCTAGAGGTAACATAAGATGTGATTTTCATGAATGGTTTGGATGTTCTGATGCTGCTGGCTCTTATCACTTGCATTTAGTGCACCAAAAGGGCACTAAATGCAAGTGCCCTTTTTATTTTAGCGATAAGCGAAGCATGGACCATCAGCTGATAGCACCATTTCTAGTCGCATGCAGGAAATGCAAACCGTGTAAGATGGGTGGAGAATCCAGTCACGTTGTTGCTCTCAAAGATTAGGGGCTTTTGAGCATTCCTGGGATCCTTCAGCAGCACACTCGTGTGGAAGCAAATGTGTTCTCCTCTGAGTTGCTCCCAATCACATACACCTCTGCAAGGCACCTGCAAATCCCGTTTCCTCTGGGTTCTCTGATCATTCATCCTACTGGGATCCACTGGCATCGCTGTAAATGAATGCATCTTTCATGGGCCCCTCTGGCAGGCCACACACATCCTCAAGACCCAAAACATTTAAAAAACTGAAGTAATTGGAAAGGGTAACATATTGACATGTTTCTCTTGCTTTCAAGTGCCTATGGATCAGAGGAAGATAACAGAAAGGGTTTTTCCAAAAGACAGGAACTATTGATTGCTTTGTTGTGGTTACTTCAGGGGTTTTATTTCTATTTGCTTTCTAAATAAGTGCAACTGAGTGTGGCCCTGCTTAAATGGCTCCTTCAGGAATGAAGAAAAATAAGAATAATTGCTAAACTCTGGGTGTGATGTATATGTACTGAAAACTATTTCTTTGAATAGCTCTCCATTCAGTCAGAGATGAGCTCTCCATTCAGTCAGAGATTAATCCAGAGCACAGTTTATTATGTTGGAACTTAAGGGCAAAACACAGACATTCATTTTTAAAGCAAATTTAATTTGTTCTGTAAAAATAGGAGATGCAGTAAACAAACCACAAATAAATTAGGCAAGCCTAATGCCTTTTTGAAAAGGAGGGCAAAATGACAGCAGTGCAAGCTGTTTCCACACGTTGTTTTTTCCTGATAGAGTGTATTTGCAAATACTCGTTACAGTTGCTCTGCACTGCACAGCAGCTCTGTAGCCTTTCCTATCAAACCGAGCAAACTGCCTTTTGCAGCCCGTGTGCGTGGCTCGGTGCCAGAGGCTGAGCTCTGCCCGGGCAGGTGGCGAGCCGGGTCTGCGCGCAGCACCTCCTGAACTCGGGCTGAACCTCCCGCTTACGGCCCCAGCTCAGGCGCAGCTGCCTCCTCGCCCAGGAGACCTGGCAGCGGCCGGGGGGAGGAGGTGCCTCGTTGTTCCTGCCAGGGCTTGGGAAGTTTGTCAGCCTGACCACAGCATTTTCAGACAGCAGAAAGCCTTTCTAAACATGATGACCTAAATGCCCCGATGTGGTCACTTAGCCAACAGATTTCTCCGTGTGATTTGTTTTTTACATACATGGCTGCATTTACCTGGGAGAGTAAATAATGAAGAAATAATAAATAATCTGTTGTCCCCACATAATTCAGAGAGGTTTTTTTCTTTCTTCTGCCTCCCACCCCCCAGCTTCTGAGGACTTACTAAATCTTTTTTTGTTTTTAATGATGCAAAAGAATTTTAATGTAGCTCTTGCTAATGCAAGAGCTCTTCTTAATTGCTAACGGAAAGTTCAGCCCCTGAATGACCACTTAGGACTTGGTAGCTTTAGAGCTTTACATGCAACAGGGCTCCTTCTCTTCTCCAAGCTCCCACTTTGTTTCCAGTGATGTGTGTATGACTCTCCAAAAATGTTAATGTGATCTCATACAGTAAAATAACCCTGGCCAGTACTAGCCCACATCCTCTGTTAGCCTGTAGTGTCTACACTAGACTATTGGCACCAATCCTTCTCCCCCCTGCAGAAGCAATGCCTTGAGATCCGAACAGGGGAAACTGCCCTCTCAGCACCACAGGGTAACCAAAGGTGGCAGTGGTCTGTCTATGGGCACAGCTGGTGGCTGGGGTGGGTGGCAGGCAGCTGCTTGGTGGCCCAGTTTCATGAGAGCAAGACTGCTGCAATAGCTGAGCATGCTCAGCCCCAGCAGTGAGGGTCCTTGCTTCCTCTGGCCAGACCATGCTCGTGCTGGGAAGGTTCTGCACATGGTGAACCTGTCCTCTTTCTCCTGCCAGGTGTCTCCACTGGGCTCAGAGCTGGCTGCTGCCTTGGGTTAGTTGCTGTTTCACAAAGCGATGGCTATGTGTAGGGCAAAGATTACCCCAATGGCAGTAATTTCCAAAGTCTGCCCCTGAATAGCTCTTTACTTAGTCAGGAAGAGTTATCAATAACAATATTGCCTGTTAGCTGCTCTTGTGGATCCTTTTTGGCAGGAATCTGAGCATCTTCTCTTCGTGTCTTCTCCAGGGGCTTTCTGAAAGTTTGGCATGTGGGACACCTAATCTCATTTTCTGGAGGAAAGGTGTTTTGAATCCATAGCTCCAAGTACTCACACAGGAGGTGAAAGTTGGACTGTGCCACCACCTTGTGTGTCCTGATGGTCAAACAGAGGTTTTACGCTACTTGTCACAGCATGCAAGTACTTTGTAGAAGTAGCTGAGCAGTGGGACTCACACCTGTGAGCTACAGTTTATTCTGCTCTAGGTTTCCCTCAAGTACAGGATTTTGCATCTGGTGGAGACTTCTAGCGTGGCCATGTTTCTTTACTCACAAAGCTGCGTTATTTTTGTGTTGGAAGGACTGTTAAAGATATATTCATTTTTCCTTCTAAGGGAAGATAGTAGGTTCTGTGATACTTATCTTTTTTTTTTCTTAGCATTTGGCTGAAATTTAGAAATAATTCCTCTAAAAACAGTCTTTGAAAAAGAGAAAAAAAAAAAATCTCTTTTTGTGGAAAATGCCATTGTATTGGAAGGGGCAGAAGTGTCTCCTGTGGTTTTTATTAACTGTGATTTGAGTTTAACTAGTTTTGGCAGAAAAGACAGGTAGATAACACAGACCCATTCCTTTGTTTTCTTAACTTTTTCTCTGGTTTATGTTACTCTTGTCTAGTGAAACACTAGTTGAAGCGGACAAAATTGTCAGGAATTTCCTAAATAGCAATGCAAACTAAAAAGGAAGATTACAAGCTGGAGCTGAGTTTTTCAATCAAAGTGATAGAGATTAAGGAATCTTTTTCTAGTCTTAGACATATGGCCTGTTGTGTACAGGAATGTCTTTTCATACTATGCTTTTCTATATTAGTAGTCAGACTCTGGACATGAATGCTATGTTATTAAACTCTAGGGTATAAGATGTGGTCTCTAGCTCTACATAAATAAAAGCAAATATTTTCAACTGAGTACTTGAATGATGGTAAGAGAGTTTCAGTCCAGGCATAGTGATGTCATTTGACCGGTTAAAAAAACCAACCAAACAACTCCGAAAAAAAAGTAATTGTGCAATAATTATGTAGGGTATGATTATTGAGGTACTGAAAATGTTTAGAAGCATCTGTTGGCTGAGCAATAGTGTAGGCAGCTGCATTAATATCGAGTGATAATTTGGAGAGTTGTGTTTTGGGGGTTCATGATGTTTTTCCATGCATGAATTTATCAGACTGAGGTCATTTGCAGTCCAATGCAAGGTTGTATACATGGCTTGGAAGGTACAGGTAGAGGTAAAATCAGTTGGATACATACCCAAGAGGAGAAGACAACATTTTGTTGTGATATTAACTTGCAGAGTAACTTTTTTTTACCATAAATTGTACTGTGTAAACTCACATGTACAGGCTGGAGCACCAGCTGTGTCTATCACTGGAGAGATCTAGTTAACAATGCATGTCAGAGAAAATTATAGCCTAATTTATTCATGCCTCTTAGAACAGCAGAAATAAGGCTGAAATTCATGTGCCTGTAGACAAAGGTTCTGTCCTATTTCGTATCCTGCCTAAGGACGCTATACCACAGTGATAAAACGCCATTGCAATGGGCAACAAAGAAAAAGCAAATTGAAGTATAGTTTCTAATTAAAGTCTGAAATAAGTGTGCAATTCAAGTAGAAATAACTGATGGACTTGTCAGTTGAAGTGTGAGCAGCACGTTCTGTAGCACAAAGCTGTTTTCCTGGCTCTGAGCATTGGTCTGGGGGAGTTGGGGGTGAGTTTGGGATTGACTTGATCACGCCTGGAGAAAGATGGCTTAAAATCAAGTTCCATTTACATTTTCTTTCTTTTTTAAGTCAGTGTTTAGCCATGGGTTTTGTCAAAGTTTTTTTTCATTTAGTTTTTCAGGAGGGGAGACAGTCCAAAGGAAAACAAGGAGTCTCAGATTTAATGTCGTATCTTGCAGCAGCTTTTCTTTGGCAGGGCTCTGCTCTGGCAGTAAAGCAGAAGATGAACAATGCTGCTTCCAGCCGACACAACATCGGGACAGTCTTCACTCGGAGGGACACTGCAGAATGGTGTAAAGAAGTCACCTAGTGTTTCAGGCTGGATGCTATTGGGGTATTTCAGGAGCTGGTATTTCTTGGCACAGTTCTGTATGACGCCAGTATAAAGCACTTGTGATGGGGCTCATTCTATAGATAAAAAAAAAAAAAAATTCGTATTATGGGAAATATGAAAAATACCATATGTGATAGTTTTCTGGCTAGTCTTGGTTTGCCTCAGAAATGCTTGGGTGATGCTGTGCTTCCAATAAACATTAATATAACAAAACACATTCTGTTTTCAGTACTTCTGATGGTGACTTTCCTCTCAAAGCTCTAACTCTTTGTTGTCTGGTCTGGTTAAGTGGTTATGGCACTCTGCCAGAACTTTTCCTCTCTCACAGAACTGAAGGCTGTATCGGCAGTGGTGACTAGCAGAGTTGGCAAGATAGAGATGGCATTTCTTGCTCATAGGGGGTTGGTTTTCTTGTTCTTGAATTTCATGGTTCTGGGTGGAAAAATTGTGATGACTGTTTGGAACTTCTGTTCCCTATGGTGAGTGAAACTGAGAAATAAAGTGCAACGTGAGAATGCAAAAGTCAATATATACGTGAGTACTTTGAAAGACTGCAGTCTGTTTTTTGGATGTTTCAATGTTTAAAGAGGGCCTGTAAGGAAGATGGGGACAGGCTTTCTAGCAGAGCTGTTGTGACAGGACAAGAGGTAATGGTTTTGAACTTAGAGAGGATAGACTAGATATGGAAGACATTTTTTATAATGAGGGTGGTGAAACACTGGAACGGGTTGCCCAGTGCAGTGGTAGATGCCCCATCCCTGGAAACATTCAAGGTCAGATTGGATGGGGCTCTGAGCAACCTGATCTAGTGGAAGATGTCTCTGCTTATCACAGGGGGTTGGACTAGATGATCTTTAAAGGTTCCTTCCAACGCAAACCATTCTGTTTCTAAATGCAGGTCTAACTTTAATTTTCAATGAAACTTCAATGATTTGCCTTAGAGTATTTTTTCTTGTTCATATATATTTCTTCCTAGCATGTTCACCTGGAGAATGGAATTTCAATGTGTTGAAACGCTTCTTTTTTTTCTCTTCTTTTTTTCAAAGGCCAATAGCTGGTTGATTTAGAATGGGATAAGTATTCTGTGTACTTCCAAACTCCCTCTTACGTTAAAGATAATATGATATCAACACTTTTCTCCAAAGAGATGTTTAAAATTTAAAAAGCAGAAGAGATGGGAGAGCAGAAAAACACCTCTTGGTGAAGTTAGAATTGCTCTGAACGGTGTGGCATGAAGAGCAAATGCTGAAGTGCATCTTGTTTCTAAGCGTAGCAAGCACCAAAACTGCCTAGAGAAGTGTTCAGTGTTTGTAGGAAGTGTCCTAAATACAGTTGTGTTTACTGTGGCACTGCTGGCCCCTTATTCCAGTATCTGTAACCTCTGCAGAGTGATGCTCCACTCTTACCATTTTACAACTAAGATAGCTAATGAGCAGAAAGAAGGAAAGCAGGAATTATGCTGCCTGTGCAGATAGGAAATGGAGAAGCAGATTAAACAATTTGGCTGGGAATATTCAGGAAATTTGCTGGTAAATCAGGAAACTGGTTTGGCACATGCTAATCTTCATCAAGTCCTGAACCTGAAAAGAACATCCCTCTCTTTCAAGCCCATCATTATTTAATTATGCCTGTTTGGGAACCTATATTTAATCCTTCTTGTCTGAAAAGACATCCTGGATTATCTGGAAATTTAAATCATGGTTAATTTTTAAAATAATTAAATGTCACTGTTTACTTATAGAGGTTTATCTGGTAGAGAAGGCATTGGATGTGCCAAGTACAAATGCACAAGTCGAGCAGTTAGGCTACACTGTGCCCACCAAGTGTTCTGCTAGGGAACACAGCTCAAGGGAAACACAAACATGAATATGAATTTATCTTTCAGTTTGGGGCTCTGGAATGTTTCTGTTTTAATAGTGTTCTAATAAAATCAAAACACTGAATCTTTCCCAGCAAAGTTATAAATAGAAAGTAGGCACCCTCTTTCTTATGTAGAAAGATAAACTGCAAAAGGAGATCGTTCACAAAATGGAGAGAGTCCAATAAAAGCTGCTGGTATTTTACTTGTATCTCAGAACTGCTGCACTTCTGCAGTAAGCAGCTGTTATTTCTCCTTCATTTTCCCATGTAATTGATTTACTCTCATGACTGAGAATGGTATGGTGCAGCACGAACAAGATAAATGCTCTTCTGCACAGTGGTCCCACCATACCTCTGATGGGTGAGCTGACAGTGATCTTAAAGTCTCGGTGGCCTCAGCAGCTTTGGGGCTGTACAAACAATACAACCAGAATTCCTTAGGAAGATAGGTTGAAATGTACTTTGCTCTAATTATAATCCACATTATGTTTATTTGGGTCTGGAACTTGCTCTGGGGTACTGTGTCCAGTTCTGGGCATCCCAGTACAAGACACAGACATACTGGAGGGAGCCCAGTAAAAAGCCACGGCAATGAATTGGTTTTGTTTAAAAGTCATGTGCATATGGTGCTTAGTGAGGTGGTTGAGCAGTTGACTTGGTAGAGTTGTGACAGTTGGAATCAATGATTCTAAAGGCCTTTTCCAACCTTAAAGATTCTATGAAGGAACAGGAGCATTTTACATAAAAAAGGACAGAGTGAGGGAGATGTTTACCTGATTATGGGAGAGAGATGGGAGTAAAGAATATGGAGGTAGATTCTTCCCAGTGGTATCCTGTGAAAGGACAAAAGACAATGGGCACAAGCTGAAATACAGGAGCAGTACTTAAAGAGACTTTTTGCTGTGGAAGCGATTGAATGCTGGAACAGATTGCCTACAAAAAGCTGTGGAGTTGCCATCTTTGGAGCCACTGAAAACCTGACCGGACATAGTCCTGAGCAGCACGCTCTCACTGGCCAGCCCCTGAACAGGGACCTCCAGAGATCCCTTTCAACCTCAACAGTTCTCTGATCCGTCGATTTATATCCTCATCTTTAGCACATACAAAACCATAGTCTTAATGATACTTGCTATTTCTAGTGCTACTGAATCTAGGATCACCGGCCACAGTTATGACTCCCAAGGAGCTGTCAATACAGGTAGACAAGACTTAGGACCATGAGAAAGCAGGGCACAGAAACAAAGTGACTTGCTAGAGGCAAACTGCAACCCATATCTTTCTCATTCCTTGCACAGTGCTCTATTCACAAATGTCACACACACCCCCTTTTTACTTTTTTTCCCCCAAATGCTCTGGATTTTGTTTCAAAGTCTGCATGGGTAACAAATGAGATATGAATGCACAGATCTCACTTGTTATAAATATACTCATATAGATGATGTTTCTGAACCAAGTTTGCCCTCTCTTCAGCACTTTGGGGAAACAGAGGTACATTCATTCTGTGAGAACCTCTTCAAAGATCTATTCACAGCCACTCATGGGAAGTGCTACATCTCTGGGCATGTGTGAGAGAAAAAGCACTTTAATTGAATGCATGAGTAAGTGGCTGCCAGATTCTGACTGGCCTCTGTATAAGCCCAAGGTTGCACATGTTCTGCTGGGAGCAAGAAACCTTTGCTGGGCCACCCAGTCCTCTTACTCACTTTGAGCTGCCCAGTAGACTGTCCACTAGAGAATGAAGATAAATCTCCACCACTCTTCCAGGTTACCTGCAAAATGTGGCTTTAACTTCCCTACAGAGCTGTGGGATATTATTCTACACTATAATACATATGTATGACTCTTGCTCCATAGATGTGGAACAACTGAGGTGCTTGAGTGTGTCCAAAGAAGGGCAACGAAGCTGGTGAAGGGTTTAGAGAACAAACCTTGAGGAGTAGATGGGAGACATGGGGTTGTTTAGTCTGGAGAAAAGGAGGCTCGGGGAGACGATATAACTGAAAGGAGGTTGTACTGAGGTGAGTGTTGGTCTCTTCTCCAAGGTAGCAGGTGATAGCATGAGAGGAAATGGCCTCAAGCTGCACCGGGGAGGTTTAGATTGGACATTAGGAAAAATTTCTTCAGCAAAAGGGGTGTCAGATGTTGGACAGGCTGCCCAGGGAAGTGGTTGAGTCACAGTCCCTGGAGGGATTCAAAAAGATGTGTAGGTGTAGTGCTTAGGGAGATGGTTCAGTGGTGGACTTGGCAGTTCTCAGTTAATGGTTGGACTCAATGATCTTAAAGGTCTTTTCCAACCTAAATAATTTTATGATTCTATAAAAATTCACAAGTCATTGTGTAGTTTTAAATGTGGGCTTCCATTTTCACTCTGCATCTTTGCTTGCTTGCTGTACAACATGTTTAATTTTCTGTCCTTCCAATACTAAAAGGTGATCCCCTTATGTTTTCCTAGAAAAAACTCAGATGGATCATGACTAATAACACAAAGCCTCCATAAAGAAGGTGAAACAGGATGAGCAAAGACATCAAGATACCCAGGGATGCACTTATGCTGTTCATTAAAAAATACAGGGATCTGCTTCAGGAGATTTGATAAACATTGATTTTGCTCATAGAGAGGAAAAGATAAAAAAGCAATTCCCCTCCTCTTTTTCTGCAAAATGAAAGGAACTGATGTAATTGTTCTAAATTCAGTACAATGAAGTGCTATCGGACCAGCGCCAGCAGTGTATTTCCTGCCAGTGTCTGCTCCTCCAATCAGTTTAATTATGAGCAATTGTTTGGGTTGTGCTGTGAAGAAATATTAGAGAATGGAAAAAAGAACATACTTCAGGTCGTTATTTTGCAACTGATTCATGGTTTGGCAGAAACCTTTAACTGGATTTTATGCTTTACAACACTGTAATAGTTTCAGCATGGATCAACCTTGCCATATAAGCACATGCAGCACAAATACACCATTTATTTTGACAAGGTTCTAGTTGAAGCATTTGAAAAATGCTGAAATAACATCAGCTATTGGCTAGAATTTTTGGTTAATTCTGTGCCTGCTCTTATCCAAGGGATCTAAGCAGGTTATGAAAAAATGGCTGTTGTTAATGCCTCCTATGTTCTTCTGTCATGTCAAATTTTGATGATGATTTTTCTTGTGCTTGACACACCTCGTGTCTTGCAGCAGGATTGCTCTCCTGCTGACAGTTTGTTTTCCCTGGGATGCTGAAGACTTAACCAAGTTAAACGGATTGCTCTGGAAATGAATCCTGATTAAAGTGCCCCTCAGCTTGTGCAGAATGGTTTCAATGCAAACTGTATAGGGTGGTTACTGGGACAGTGCTTCTGTGCTGAATCGTCTTGGTGCAGAGCTCTTGCAGGACAAAACCCAACATGCCAATTGATGCTGCTCGGCAGCCTGGTCAACTGCCAGGATGGGGACCAGCCAGGCATGGCACTTGGCTCTGGGGGCGAGGTGGTCTTCACATTGCAGAGGCTCATGTAGCCACCCTTGGTGTCATTCCCCTCCAAGTGTAGGATTTCTGATTTCAGGCATTGTCAGACCATATTTATCAGCAAACTATAAAAAAAATCCCTTGGAACATGGAAAATGTAGAATTTTTAACACCTGTGGCAAGTGTTAGTTTTCAGGGGTTCATACCTAGATCTGATATATGACATGCTGCAACAGCATGCTTCCTCCAGGAATGCAACATAAACTAGCCTGATCCAGGCCTTGTTCCAACAGAAAACAAAAGATGCACTTGTTTTCAGATTTGCTCATGGAAAAATGTTCCTTTTTCCACTCTCATGTGCCTTGCATACGCACCATACGGAATCTGGGATAACTAACACATCTCTCCTTGCACCACGTAATATGGGATTAAAGCAAATAAATTGGGTAAATGCTGCAGGTGGCATTTTACATCTCTGCCAGGTTCCGCAGTCTTTACATTAAGCATGTTTCTTAGATGTATTTTAAGCCTGCAAGGTTCACGGGGTACATGGATCCAGCTGTTTGTAAAAACGAGGTCATCCAGCTGCAAATCATCCAAGACTTGGGCTGCTCTCATTCTGCTGTTAAAATGTGAACAATGGTAATTCCTGGCAATGAAGTTCTGAACTTCAGCAGAGCTCAGAAATAATAGAGGAACTGAACTTCTGTGTTTGGATTCTACATTTTTGTACTTTTGTATATCTGCTTATCCTTAAAATCCTTATCATTTAAAATGGAAGAGGGTGTATTTTTCCTGGTGGTGTGCTGTACCTCAGTTACCCAAGAGTGGCTGGAAAAACCATTTTCCATTAGGAAGCCATGTTTCCTGTGAATGCAAAATCCTTCCCTGCTTGTAGAGATGCTACAGAAGGAGCAGTAGCACTGGTTGCTGCAGGCAACAGAGACAGGGGAAATGAAAATGATGTTTGGAAAAGCAAGATCAAAAGCATAATGGGAGATAAGGAGATAAGACCATGTGATGTGTCATAGATGTTACCAGGGAAAAGTAGAGATTAAAATCATACCATTGTAGGTCAATTTAATAGAATAAAACTATGAAAATGTTTTATTCTGTCCCCTGACATAGCTAATGAGTAAGGGCAGAGGTGGGTCTCGTGAAGAAATTTCCATTACCACTGATGTTTTTAAGCATTATATTTTGACAACAGTCTAAAAATAAAATTAGTTATGTTGCTAGATTTATAACTGTTTTATTTTTTCCAGCTGTATTCTTAGAACTACCCAGAAAAGTGTCCTGGATTCAAGAGCATGGCTATGATCTGCTCTGCTGTTGCCTTCTTCTGCTGTATCCCAGGAATGATAGAAATAAGAAAAGAACTTAGCTAGGTCTTTTACCAGCCTCATTATACTGTTTAACATTACTACTGGTTGTAAGCTTTTTGCCTCTTGGGAAACTGTCTCCCTGGCATCCTCTGGCTGGGTTCAGTCCTCCAACACATCTAGTAATCCTCCAGCAAAACTTCTAGATGAGGTTAAATCCTCTAGGACTGAACCTCATCTTCCATTGCACTGCCCAGTCACAGAGTTAGTGACATCCTCATGACTCTTGGCTTTCATTTGTGGTAAGCTGCCTCTTTTTCTATACCATCTGTGAGCACCTGGAATGACAGTGATCCTTACAGGAATATAACCTCCACTGTGAAAGCTGTACTCCATTTCTACCTTTTCTCCTCCCATACTTAAGAACATTATTTTATAAAGGATCTGCCTTTTTCCTTAACAGCAGTCTTAGTTTATTAGGGATATTTTTGAAGGATCTTGTTCAAAGCTTTTTGTGAAGCCAAGAAAACTACTTCAGGTATATTCAGATAGTTTGCTGAGACTTGGCTTCTGTATTTACTAGAAACAGTCCCATACGTGATATTGTGTTGGGCAGTGTCTGCTGCTTGTATTTAGAATCATTTAGGTTGGAAGGGA
>NW_008607532.1:5707-21375 GCF_000691845.1 Merops nubicus | reverse complement strand
AGGGGTTCTCCAGAAGTGTTTTATTTCCCTGCTGGAAGTGTCTGGGAGCGGACAGGGTGCCCGGCGCAGAGCCATTGCTGTCAGGCACAGAAATAATTGTCTCTTAATGCACAGCTTATGTTAATGCGCCTGCCGCGACTCCTTTTTGGAGGAGTGGATTATTGACCCTCTGCGTGGCAGTGCCAGACCGAACTGGAGCCGTGAAAAGAGCAAAGAGTTCTGTTCTGACAGAAGAGGGTCTGGGGTGGTTTGAATGCGTTGTGACGATTCTGAGGGCTGGTGAAAAAAGGGCAATTTTGGCAGTCCCAGGAACAATGATGTGTGGTTGTGCAGGGAGCGAGCTGCCTTGGCATGGAGGGTAGTTGAACCTCTCGTGCTCTCTAGATTATTATCATTATTGCTATTATAAGCCAGCAGGAGCCAAACTGTGTCTTTTTTCCCCTTTTTTTTTTGTGTGTGTGTGTGCGTGAGAGAGTTTGGAGATTGTGCTTTTGATGCATTTTCAGCACCAGGGCTCCAAAGTAATTTACTTACTGAACTGTGCAGTGAAAGGCATTTGTGTCTGGAGGTGGAAATTTGCAGCTGGGAGCGAGGCAGAGGGGCTGGCACGGGGGCTTTGGGGCAGGGCCACCTCCTCAGGTGGAGGTTTGCATCCCACAGCTGCCCTGTGGAAACGTGCTTGCTTATTTCTTGAGAACAAAACTGGTTTTAACTTCCAGCCCCACTTCTTGTAGCTGACTTTGCTTAGTGTCTTTTCTTCTTTTTGCAAAGAAAAACTTATTCTGTTCATTCTCACAGTGTTACTTTAACTTTGTCAGGGCTTTTCTGGATAACCTGCTTTGGCTGAGCTTAATGCACTAATAGGTCTTTTATGGCTGTAGCTTCTTTGATCCTAGAAAAATGTGAGAATTTTTATGATCTATGACCTGGAAAGACTGCTCCATACTGAGAACATTCTCTGCCTAGCTCCACGCATCCTCTGCTTTATCTGTTTGCCAAACAGCAGAAGCCTGTTCCAAAGAGCTGGGGGGCTGGGGGTGCACACGTGTGACCGTTTAGGATCAGAGCTGGTGTTTTATGGGCTGCAGGTTGTGCTGATGTGGGGGGACCCTGCCCAGGGAGCTGTTTGTGCCCTGCCACCTTCCAGCCCCTCTTCCAGGTGAGCCAGGTTGACACTCAATCAGCCCGTGCTCAGCTGTTGCAGTTTAGTGTTTTAAGTCCAATTTATTCTCTTCAAACCCTCTTCTGAAGAGGGAGGAGGACTGGAAGAGGTGGAGAACTAGGTCTGTTGAAGCATTCCTTGAAGAAGAATTAGAAGAATTGGGAGTCCTGTCTCCTAGAACTAATCCTAGAACTCTATGGGTCTTTCTCACAGTAAGTTCTTGCCTTATTTCTGGTCTCTTGCCACCTTTAACAAGCAGCATTCTCCAAACTGCTGATTCTTTTGGGGTTTCAGAGAGCCTGGTGGTCTGGAAAGCCATCGTTGTGCTCCTCCACACTGAGCAGAACAGACTTCCCTAGGACTAACTGAGTTGAAGGGAGCTGAGAGCTGTGGGCTGCTTTTCTGATGCCTCTGGAGCAGCTCCTGGCGTGTGGGGCACTGCAGATGATACATCCCACTTGGGCAGTGCAGGACAGAACTTCTTTCTGGGATCTGGGCAACTTTTGGAAGCTGACACTGCTCTGGCCCACCACAGCTGTTGAGTTGAGGCTTGTTCTTGGCATTTGTTTGTGGATTTAGACCTACAAAAGGGCTGACTGCTCTGTGGCATTGTTGGATGGGTACTGAGATCCTGAGGAGCAGATCCTGCTCCCTGTTCTCCCAGCCACGAAGTGCAAGGGAAAATCCTGCTGCTTGTTTAAGAAAACAAACCCAGAAAAACTCAGCTAAGTGACCTGATTGAACTACTCCTAAAATACTTTTATAGCTTGAGTGGCTGTCTGACCTCCTGCAGCCCATGTTGGCAGCTTGTGCCTTTGGTGACCCCTTCTCTGTCATTAGGGCTGTTGGGAGCAGTCCTGGGGTCCCTGGGCCCTGACTGGTAGCTGAGAAATTCTATTTACTTGTTTATTTTTACTCTGTGGGTTGCAATAGGTCAAGTTTAGGTGTTCACCAGCACGAGTCCAGAGGCTTTTCACCTCCTAGTTGTTGCCTTTCTCCTGACTTTGCTTCTTTCTGCATGCATATAGGTAGTCACCAGAGCTGAAGATTTGGGTCTTTTAAGATCTGATTTGCTTGTTAGGGAGCAGTTGGGCTCTAGGGTAGTAGTTTAAACTCAGGACTTTTTAGAAGAACTTTTCTGTGGAGAGTTATTTTGGTACTGATCATGACTTGCAACCTTCTACAAACCTGTGGACAGCCCTGTGGGCTTGGTTTGGAGTTAAAAGTTCTGTTTTCTGTTCCTTCCTGTGGCCTTTTAGAGAGAGGATATCAGTTTTCCCCCATCTCTGAGTAACAGCTCAGAACTGTGTACGTGGTTGCAGAAGTTCATGTTACCACATTGTGTTGTGCTCCTTGGATCTCAAGAAAGCCAGGAGGAGAAGAACCCTACGACTTGGGAAAGGAGGGATTAAATGGGGCATGACTCAGGAGCTGAAATACAGCATGGAAAACTTAATAAATATGTGGCAGTGGAGAGCAAGAGAGAGAGGGGAAGATTAAAAAAACCCAACCAAACAAAACCACCCAAAAAACCTCCAAACAAACAAAAAAATAGCCAGCCATGCAAGACAAAGCTTGGCTGCTGTTTTCTCAGGCACATTCTCCACTCCAAGTCAGTTCAATCCCCCAGATTTACTGCTGGGCTTTCTCTGCTCCTGGTTAACTACTCACAAATGTGTCATTCATCCCCTTCCACAAAAGGGGAAGGAAAAGTGGTTCCCTCTGGAGCTACCTGGCGTGACTTTGGAAGGACTTCCCTCCTTTCCCTCTAAAGACTCAGGGAGCCTGGAATGTGGATGTTTGCCTGCTGATTTTTTGAGTGGGTGGCTATGTGCCCCCCCTGCAGTTGCCTATAGCTGGAGATGGGATGGTGGGGAGGTGGAGAAAGCCAAGGCAAGGCTGGAGTGATGGAAGGAGGAAGGACTTGTCTGCTCTGTAGAGCTTTGCATTGTTCCATTGCCCTGCCTGCTGTTTAATAGCTGCTTAGGCTCCTGGATTTAGTGAAACAAATACAGAAGCTGCTAAGCAAGTAGAAATGAAGAGAAACCTCTCTAAGCTGGGGACGTGACTGCAGCTTCACTGTAATACCAGGCGAGCCTGATGCTGCTGATTTCATTAAAAGCAACATTTGGGGCCTCAAAGCAGGGTTTAATACTTGCTATATATTTTTTTAAAATATGCTGACCTGATCTGGTAAGCCTGTAATATTTGTTGCAACAGAGAGCAGCTGCTGCATAAATACACACACAATATCAGCTGCCAAGGCTGAAAGCTGGGACTTGTTTGAAGTGGGGTTGCTATTAAAAGGCAGGTGGCAGGATGTTTATTTTACACCTTGTTAATTGCTTGTTTTTCCTGCTGTAATTGGCTTCCTAATGGGGGCAGAATGCGCTCGGTTTTGCACACAAAGCTTCGTTAGTGGCGACCGATGGGAAGGATTCAGAGGGTGGGATTTGTATCAAACCTACATCTCCAGTAACAGATGTCTCTGCTAAATAGAGTGTAGGAGGAAGTCCCGCGGATGTGTCCAAAAATGCAAATGTTTTGCCATAAAATGGTTTAGGTGTCCTTGTGTTAGATGGAAAGGTCACTGCCTGTTGCTTGAGAAGGGGGCAGAGACTTTCTCTGGCTCTTTTCCTGTGGCAGGGGCTCTGTTCTGCCTCACTGGGCAGGAGTGCTTCACTGAGGTGGTTCTTGTTTTAATAAGGACTTTTTTTTTAATGTGGTGTAAGAGATTGGTCTAAGAGTTGTTGCTGATGGTCACTGTGATGATCTTCAGCCCCTGTTGTCTGATGCCACAAACAGCTTTGCACTGTTCAGAGGACCTGTAGAGGTTGCTGTAGGTGGCAGGTGAGTGTGGTTTTGTGTGTGTGTTCATAGATATATATATAAAATTAATAATGAAAAGGTAAGGAAACCCTTCATGGAAATGACTTATCAGCCCAAACTCCTCCTATTCCCTGTTATTTTTTAAGCACTGAGATGGGACTGGAAAAACCCACCCATCTACTCCCTCCTGTCTCTGCTCCCTCAGCTGTCAGTACTTAACTGCTTTAGGACTGGGTTTATCTGTCATGTTTGTTCTCAGTAAGGGCACTTCAAGGCAAAAGTATAATGTTTGCCAGTCTTGGATTGGCATGTTTTATAAGAAAAAGCCTTTATTACATGAATATATCACAGCCTAATTGACTGTTTCATGTTGAGGGGGGGAAGAGTAATATCCTGAGGCGGCATTTTAATCAGAAAGATCACAGGAGCTGCCCATCAACTCTGCTCCTGCATGCATCCTCAGATGACAAAATAATCCCTTTCCTTGGGATAATGCTTTTCATTTCTGCAGAATCTTTCCTCCCAGAGTAAAGGATGGACTGTGAAGTTGAGGTGAGGCCAGGGCTTGTCGATTGTTACTGCTTGGAGGGAGGAGCCCCAAGGTGTTCTGCCGTGGTGGAAGCAGTGTGTGCATTCCCACTGAGCTTATGGATCTGCTCTTCTCTGATGTGTTCCCTGTCTTGGGCTGGGAACTTTTTTTCTCCATCAAAATTTGTCTCTGTTTGAAGAGTCTGCAGCAAGCCAGTCCTCTTGTAGGAGTTTGCCCTGACATCTACAAGTCTCTGAACTCCACTGAAAAGGGATGGGGGGGGGATTTTCTAACTTATTTTTGAAGTCTCCTCTCTGAGGCTCTCACGAGTGGTGATGGATGTGTTTGGAACAAGGAATTACAGAGCAGGCTCTGCTGAAGGCTGGCCTTTGGGCCTGTGGGGGATGCTTGTGTCTGTATTTAAACTTAATGCTTGGGCTTTTCCTTCCATCTGTCTTCTGGCCGGGCTTGGATCTTGCAGCCCTCCATGGCAGTGGGGATGGAAGGTGATTGTTGTAAGCAGGAGCAAAGATTCATCTTGCTGAGTACCTTGTCTCTGACAGTGGCCAGTGCTTAAGGAAGCAGGTGAGCTTAAAGCAAGTGTGCAGAAGAAATACAGGAGGATGCTGCATTTGGCTTTGTGAAAGTCTGTAGCTGTTGTCCTGCTCCAGAACTGACCAGGCAGGGAAGATTAAAACCATTTACTGAGCTTGGGCATCTCAGCCTGTTGTGTCCAGATCAAGGTGCTGGATGGAAGGTGGATGTCCTAAACCAGCCTCAAAGCTGTCCCTGCTGGGTGCTGTTTCTGGAGAAGTCCCTGGTGAAGTGCAGAGCCTGGGGCCTCCAGCCTGGCTGTGGGGAGAAGGATGGGACCAAAACATAGGCTCTCAAATCCTCACTGGGATGAGTGGGCTGCTGTGCACCTATCACTGTGCCATCCTCGGGGAGCCTTCCCTGGCTTTGCCTATTGAGCTGCTGGCTTTCAAATTAAACCAGCCAAATGTTTCATAAAATATTAAGAGATGGTGCTTTAGTGTCCCTCATCAGATGGAGTGTGTCTGTGTGTCCGGTGAGGCAGCCAGGCAGCCTGGTCACTCCCTCACCTTCAGGATGCACTGAGGTGACATGCTTCACCTCACAGGGGATGCTGAAGCCATCACACTGCAGAGCTGGTCACTGCAGGGGTCCTGCACTTGAGCTGTGGCTTCTCAGATGAAATTTTGCAGAACTGATACAGTTTGCTTTGTACCAGTGAAATCCTTTCTGTGAGAGAAGCAAGCCTGGAAAAAAATATTGAGGCAATACAGTGGTAGATGCACACACAGCAAGTGCTCTGCAGGAAAGGAAGAAATTATGGCATGTTTTGTGTGAAAGACCAAGAACTGTTATGTTCCAGTGGGTAGGGGGGAGAAGCCTCTCCATTGCTCAGCTGTTCTTTATGACTATGGGTTTTGGAGCTGTTTTGCTTGCAGGTGGATTTGTCTCATTCAGGAGCCAGTTCCAGCATCACAACACGGTGGCACTGGAGCAGCAGAGCATTGGGTGACTGGAGTGTAGTAGCCCCAGGACTAGAAAGCTGAGGGAGGGTCTCCAGCTTGCTGCAGAGGAGCCCTGAGGCCTGAACATTGGTGGAACAGTGTGCTGGAGCTGGGACCACGCTGTGGAGAGCTGCCTTGCTCTGAGTTTTCCATCCCCTCTTGCCTCTACCCAGCAGTTCCAGCACCCTTCAGCGTACGGACGGTACTTGGCAACGCTCTCATCTGCTGGGTCAAGCAGTCATGAAGTTTTAATAAACCCAGGATGACAAGACCAACTTAACTTCTGGGTGTCCTGGTTGTTTCCAGTCGTGTTGCCTGTCTGAGCTCAGGCAGTGGTGGCCCAGGTTGCTCCTGTGTTCCCCCACACAGCTAAATCACAGACACATGCCATCGGGGAGCAGTTATTCAGAGCCTGCTCTGAAGGGCAGCACTGCCTTTGTCTGATCTGATACGCTGCTGCTGCTGCTGTGCTTGCTGCTGGTGTGAGGGAATAATAAAGTAAAGCCTTCAATCATATGACCTGATCAGAGAGGGTTGTCTGTGGTGATTGATAAGTCCTCTCAGAACAATAGGCTGCTTGAGCTGTGCCCAGGGGCCGAGGGCTTTGCTTGGGCTTTTGCGTTCCTGTTTGGCTGAAGTAAAAAGAACTGGGAGATCAAGGTTGCACTTTTGTTTGCAGCTTGCCTTCAGATCCCTGCCTGATCCGAAATGGTCCTTAATTGTGTGCACCTCTGCTCTCCCCGGGGCTCTTTGGAGACAAGGATATCTTTGGAGATACCTCCTTTAGGATATGCTGAGTGTTTTGAAGACCCTCATATTATCTTGATGCCTGAAATTGGCTTTCTCCCAGGAAGGTGTAAAACAAAGACATCTTCCTGCCTTTCACCCTCGTGCCCCTCTAGCCTGGTGAGCAGCAGGCTGAGCAGGTGGATGTGGGATCTCTTCCCTGGGATGTCCCCCTGCCAGGGCCTTTCCCACAGACCTCTTGTGTGACCTTGTCCAGCTGCTTCACATCTTGATTTGTGACATTTGCCATCCTGGGTGGAGAAGAGAAAAAGGTTAATATTCAGGTAGTGTTTGTATTCTGTGAAAGAGCTTTTTCTGTGCACTGAGGACCCTCTGAAGGTGAATGTGTGTGTGGGGGTTCTGTGGAGCTCTGTAGCCACTGGCTTGTGCTGTGGTTTGGGATGTGGGTGAGTGTTGGCCGTGCACAGTGTCACACACAGGGTTCCACCTGGCTGCCCCTGGGCCAGGGCTGCATTTTTTGTTTGCCTTTCTGCAAAGGAGATGTGGTTTTTGTGCTTTGCTGTGGAGCTGCATCCCCAGCGTGTGGGGCCAGTTCATGGCAGAGGTGCTGTGGTCTCCAAATGCACACTGAGCAAACACTTCTGTCCTGCAGAACAAAATGCTTTGGGGTGAAAACAGGACGTTCCCCCCAGCACGTGCTCAGCCACGCTGTGGATCAAGGAGAGGCTTGTGGGGTGCAGAAATGCATCAGTGCTGTAGAGAAGTGCCAGTTCCAGGCCCTCTCTGGAGCACTCCTAGCTCCAGGCATGGTGGCTGTGGGTAAGGGCTGTCCTGCAGTGGCTCTGCCTGTGCTTCCACTGCTGCTGAGGCATCCTGCCTCTGCCAGAGCCCAGTGGGAGCAGGGGGACAGTGGGGTGACAGGGATTGCTCTGTCACACAGTAGGCTCTGCCTGTGCTTCCACTGCTGCTGGGGCATCCTGCCTCTGCCAGAGCCTAGTGGGAGGAAGGGGACAGTGGGGTGACAAGGATTGCTCTGTCACACAGTGAAATTCCTTGCCTGGAGAATGGGTAGTAGAATGCCTTTATTCCAGAAGGGAAGAGCTGTCTAGCAGACTGTGCTCCCCTGCTAGAGGTGAGGACACAGAAGCAGAAGAGGAGGTTTCTTCATCTAGATGCAGTGGTAGGCTTGGGAAGTGTTTGATTTCTGAAGGTTGCCTGCACTCTCTTGCTGTTCTGCTGGAGTTTTGTGTTTCTGTGCTCTCTGTCAGTAAATGACCATTTCATTTTGGCAGTGCCCCACTCTTTAATCGTGGTTGGGGCCAGTTCATTGTGGACCTGTTTAGTGTCAGTTTTATTTTTTTTTCCTGCTCTGCTGTGGGATTGTCACTGCAGTGCTTTTTGGGTATCCTCTTTGCTGTCAACTGGCCTGCCTCCTGGGGCTTGAAAAGCTGTTAGGGGATTCCTCTGGGAGCCTGAGGGAGTGATTGGAATGAAGTCAAGTTCTCCTAAGTTCTTGAGAAAGCTGTGGTAAGCCTTCTGTGGCTGCTGGGTTATTGCCAGGCCCTTTATTCGTGGGACCCATGATGAGCCATTGCTAGACAATGATGGTTTCAGGTTCCTTTGTGCTGAATTATGAAGGGAGAACTAGTTCTGGGCTGTTTTGGCCAACGCAGGAACACACACGAGTCTCTGTATCAGAAGCCTTTGCAGTTCAATAGTCCTTGTTTCCTGGCTGGCTTCCCTCAGGGTTCTTTCTCCACACTCAGTTTACCTGTTGCAGGCTCAGTCTGAGCAGTGGTTCATCCACAGTCAGGCTCCTTTTGCACCCTGTGGCTTTTGGCAACTGGGAGCCCCATTTACCCCACAGAGTCCTGACTGGTAGCAGATGCTGCTCTGGATGAGCCAAATGTCCTTTACTGCTGCCTGAGTGAGGAAACTGGTTTGGGTGATGCTCTTCTCCTGGCATTTCCTCAGTGTGTGTGTAACTGGACATGCCCATCCACACAGTGTTAACCCTGCCTCTGCCTGCTGGTGACTGGTTCTGTGGGGCAGACTCTTGGGGAAGTTGTGGGGCTGCTCTCACCCTGCCTATTTGTCCCACATCCTCAAGGCATTCAGTGAATTGTTGCCCATTTATCTGCTTCTATAGTGAAGGGGGTAAAAGTCAGAACTAGCTTATTTGCCTCACGGAGCTTCCTTTTCTTGCTGCTGGCTCCTGGCTTTGTCCTGCTTCATGGTGGGCAGTGCTTGGTACAACCAAATTTTGAGCACCTAGTGATGAAGTTTTCTTTTCCCCTGGGAAGGTGGAGCTCCACTCAAGCAGCTTTCATTTTGTGGGTGTCTGTCCTGGTGCAGTCTTCTCCTGTTTCTAGTTTAGCCCAGTTGCCCTGTGCTCCAACAGCTTGGTGAAAAATGGGTGGGTTAAAGAGTTACCCAGAATAGTATTGAAATGTCAAGAATGTGCATTCAGAGTCATTTCAAATACTGAAATGTAAAATGAAATGGGTTGGTGCACTGAAATTGTTTGATACGTGTCTCTGTTTGGGACTGAGCTGGGATGGCATCCAAACCAAACCATGCAAGATCCCTGGAGGGAGAAGTGCAGTGCAGATTGGAGGTGGAAGAGTCAGTCTGAGCTTTGGTTTGGCTTTGTCTTTGCAGTCCCTGAATGTGTGCCAGCCATGGATGAACAGCAGGAGGACAAATATTTAGGTGCTGCTGTACAGCCTGTGGAAGCTTTTATTTGGTGGCATGCTTTACAGATTTCATACCAGAGCTGAGAAATTGTGTTTCCATCAGAACCCACACCACTTAATTTCAGCACAGTGTTCTGCCAGCCCTGAAACGTGTCTGCATTTACTCAGAGCTTACTCGGATGCAGGGCTTGGTTCTTTCTATTTCTCTCTTTTCTTGGCTTGCCTTCTGCAGATATAATAATAGTAATAATAAAAAAGCCCCAGAAAAATCCTTTCAAAAACTGTTGCTCTTGTAGCTGAAATATCGATGGGTTTAGCAGTCATTGAAGTTGTTTGTGTTTTAGTTTTTTCAAAATAAAATTGGAACTTCATGTTGATTGGCAGATTTACAGGTGGGGCCTTGCACAGCCTGCTCCAGTGGGAGGTGTCCCTGCCCGTGGCAGGGGTTGGAGCTGGGTGAGCTTTAGGGTCCCTTCCAGCCCATCCCATGACTCGCTGTGGGGGCACTCCAGTAGAGCTGGGGGTTTGGTCAGCTCCATGGGGTTGGGAAATGAGTGTTTCTGAGCCACAGTTTGGAAGAGCTGGGGTGTAAGGGAGTGACTGAAAGCTGGAATTGTGGGGGAAAAAGCAGCTTTTCTGGAACCTTGTATGCCAAGGCTTCTTTAGTGTTGGTTACATCTAAAGGGTGAGAGTGGGCACAGCAGGTCAGGAGGGTGGTGGAGCTGGTGCTGTTTGCCCAGCCCTCAGCCTGCAGCTCCTGCTGGGTGCCAGGGGCTGGACTGGGTGTAACTGGGAGGAGGTGATGTCACCAGGGTGGGAAGATTCCCCTTGATAGAGCAGACTGCTGTGGAAATGGGAGGGAATGGGCAGCTGGGAGCCATGAAGGAAGGCAAAGCAGGGCTTTACTTTGGAGTGGCAGCCCACGGCTGGTGGGGATTGACAGCTGACAAATCTCACTGTAGATGCTTTAGTTTATCTCCAGAAGTCAAAGGTCTCTCTTGAAAGGTTTCCTTCTGAGAGGGGGTGTGCATGGTGTGCAGCCTGTGCCACGGCTGTATGATCCACACTTGGAAAAAGGTCTCTGGCAGTGTGCTGCTGCTGCAGGGTGGGTCAGGCTGGTTTTCCTTCTCTGCTCGTGCCAAGCAGAGTGAACTGCCCCAGAGCAACTTGTGAGGAAGGGGATGTTCTGTTCTGTAACCCTGGGTGTCAGGCTGCTGGCCAGTGGGGCTGAGAACCAAGCCAGCCCTCCCTGGGGTGCTGGATGCTGCTGCTGGGCAGGCTGGGGAGGCAGCAAAGCTGTCACTCCTGCAGCCCCCTGCTCACGGCTGCAGAGCTGGGGGCAACATCTGGGCTTCTTGCCCCTCTCCTCTGCCCCCACTCCCCAGCCCTTCAGCCAGCCCTGTTGCTGCTCTCTGGGATGGTGCAGTTTTCTTCTGCAGCTCACAGAAGAGGAGCAGAGGCATTGCACATATGGTATTTTGTTCCAGGCACTTTTGACACCCCTCCCATTTCAGTTCAGATCTGTTTTCTCTTTTCAAAGGCTTCGCAGAGCAAAAGATGAGGCTCTAATGACGCAGGAGGAGGGAGGGAGAAGGAACCTTCCCTCTTAATTTTTCACTGCTTATGGGTGTCAGTGATGAAGTAGAACGTGGTGTGAGCATTGGTGTCTCTGAGCTCTGTGCTGTGGAGCACGTGCCACAAATTTGGGCATGTGCTCCATTCAGGGGGATAGCTGAAAGGGCACTGGCTGCATAGGGAGGGCTGAAGGAAAGAGCCAGATTCTGGGAGCTGGAACTCTTGAGTGCTGAGAGAATGGGGGTGCAGCTGACCCAGCTCTGGCCCCTACCTCTTTCTTATTGGTTTCCCCATTCTGATAGCAGAGCACAGGAGCAGATGCCAAGTGTGGTTTGAGGGGGCTGGCAGGGTCCTGGGTGCTGCCTTCTGCTTGTGAGAAGCCCTCGAGCCTCCCCAGCTTGCTCGTCCTCCCTTGTGTCAGCCCAGTCGTGTGCTCTCCTTGGTGGCCAGCCTTGCCTCTGCTCTCTTCCCAGTCCCTGCAGCTGCTCTGGCTGTGAGTCTCCCTGAGGTTCGTGGGACGTTTCCCTCCTTCCTCTCCATGCTCAGTACACTGGGGTTGGGGTGTCAGAACAGGGAATCTCCTCGTGCTCTTTGCTTTGCCCTCAGTACCACAGGTCAGCATTTACACTGAGAGCACCAACTGGTTACCAGTAACGTTCACCTGTAGGCCAACCCCCTGCTGAAAGAGGGCTCATTTTGTGGGGTGGGAGAGGTGAGGTGCCCCATGAGTCAGGGAAAGGAGCTGAAGGTCAGGTTGTGCTGGTGCACTGCCTCCCCTTGGCTACCCTGTGTCCTGCTCCATGCCTTCCTTGTTTCCCCAGAACATCTCCTTGGACACCTGGTTGAACACAAGTGAGTCACTGCTGGTGCTGCTGCATTTCTGAGCTTTCTGCCAGGCAGTGAAACTATTCTTAAGTCTCTTATGGTAGAATGATCACAGTAAGGTCACCCATTCATGCACTTGACCTATTGCTTTTCCCTGATGTTTGTCCCTTACTACAATAGGTTTGCTATTTCCAAAAAGCACTGTTTCTGTAGAAAAATGACAATTCAATTCTAGACAGAATGGAGCTGTCTTTGCTGGAGCTTGGCTGAGGGTTGCATTTGTCTTTGTGTGTGGGGTATGGGTTGTAAACCAAGTTTGCCCTCCTGTTTTCTGGAAGGAGCCACAAAGAAGCTTAAAACCTGAATTTGTGTGTGTCTGTGGAGATTACTCTGCTTCCACCATTTGCCTTGGCCTGAACTGAGCATTGCTACTCAGATGTGAGAACAATGCAGGAGAAGTAAAGCAGTGTAGTATTAATCCTGTGTAGCTGGCCCTGTGTAATCCAGCTGCTCCTAACACACTCTGGCTGGGACTCTTGCCACTTAATTGATGGGTCTAAAATAAAGGTGGAGAGATGCTTATGCCTGGGTGATAGCTCCCATCTTGGTGGGGAGAGGTGTCCATCTTCCTCCTTTGACCTTGGAGGAAGCTGACTGATGATCTCCCTCACTTGGCTATTCCACAAGTGCCTAAAGCTGGGTTGGGTGGAGTCAGGCCCAGTGCTGGAGAGCCCATGCCACGTGTGGGACACCCACTGTGCAGGTCACCTTCTGCAGCTTTGCTGCTGCTTGGGTTAAAGGAGATTCTGCTCCTACTTCTGCAGAGCTGCTGACAGCTTGTTTTAGATTGGATCCGTTTTCTTCTTTTTCTAGTGTAAAGTCTGGCCCTGTGCTGCTAGGGGTGTGAAGGGTGATGCCTTACTTTGGTTTTGCACATGTATCTTGACTAGTTGTGGGTCATTGTCTCCTTTAAACCAGCAAGTGTAGCTGCTGCTGGCAATGGAGGAGCGTTTAGCTGCCGTTTGACCTGCAGTGTGCCATAGCACTTGCCCCATCTCAGGCTGCAGGTAGTGGTTACCCAAATCTGACCAGAAACTCTGGTTAAGGCAGAGTCTTTCCTGCTGGGACTCCCTCGGGAGCAGCAGAGCATGGCAAGGGCCAGAGGATGTGGGTAACCTCTACAGGCATGAGGGGAAGCTTGGTGTAAAACCTCAGAGGTTCCTCCTATCCCTGAACGTTCTCCCCGCTTGTCACTCCTCCAGAATCGTGCCTCTCCCTGCCCATTCCCACCCCCTGTCTGAGAGCTGGAGGTGCACAGAGCAGCATCACGTCCCCCTGGGACTGTGTGACAGGAAAGAGCTGGGGGGACTGTCCCTGCTGTCCCCAAGGAGGGTCTGTGCTGGTGCTGTGGACCACCACGGGGGGTCTGGGCCGAGCAGAGCTCCAGCAGCATCTCCTCCCCATCAGGCTGGCTCTGCTTGCTGGACACCCTTGGTGGCACTGCCATTTCCTCCTTGGCTGGAAGGACACAGTGTCCCCTTCTGGGCTGGCCAGGTGGGACATGGCTTCCCAGCTCCTGAAGATGGGAATGGGTGGCACTGCATGGCACAGGGCAGCGACTTCAGGTCTCTCGTGGCCCCGAGCCGTGCAGGAGGTGTAAGGGAGGAGAACGTTGGCACAGCAGCTTTGCTACCTGTCTCTGCCTGGTGGCTTTCTGCCTTTTCCCTCAGCTGTGACAAGCTTACTCTTGCATGCACACTCAAGTAGATAATTAATCTGTCTCTCAACAGGGCTCTGGTAGCTACAGTATTTTCTTCAGCTGGGTGGAAAGAGTCACTTTTTCATTATGGTGCTGGAAGGGTGAAAGGCAGCCTGTTCTCCACTTTAGAACTGCTGTGATAGAAGGTAAGCTTTCATTAAACATGCCTGGCTGAATTTGTACACTTAAGTATCTGGACTGTGTCTAATATCTTTTGAAAGAGAAGGAAAGAACACAGCTGTAATAGCCAGCATTTTGTGTTTGGCTGGTTAATCAGTAGCGTTTTTGGTAGTATAGAAAAATAGAGTCAATTCCTTTGTAGATTTAGGCTAGGAAAAAACCAACCAAACCAACAAGAGATGGATGCCTGTGGCTGTAGGGTGTTCCTCCCCTTCTTTCCATCTTACAGCCATGTAGGAGCGTTGACATCTCAGTGGTTTGCAGGTGATGGTGACCATATTGCAGCTCTCTTGGCTGCTACTGACTTCCCTGGTGGGAGGTTTGTGGTGTCCTAGCTGGTGAAACAGCTCACTCCTACCAGGAGCTCTTTCCTCCTGGCCTGGCTTGGAGTGGGTCCCTGGTTATGCTCAGTGCACAAATGGTTAAACCTGCCAGCAGCAGGACACTGTTTGGTCCCATCACTTGCTTGTGTGCAGGTTGTCACAGTCTTCAGCACAGCGTCGTGGTGCACAAGTGATGAGAGAGGATTTTCCTGGGCTCGAGCTGGGATTTGAGCCTACCTGAGGTGCTACTGGGAACTTCTGGGGGCCATCAGGATATTCCTTGGTGCTTTGCTGAGGAAGTTCTGGTGGAACAAGCCCTGGGATGAACTGACTTTGCAGATTTCTGGCAGGGATTGTAGTAAGATGAGTGAAGGTGGGTATGGCATGGTCAAGACTGAATAATGGTGGTAATTTCTTCTTTTTTGTTCCTGAATTGATTTGATGGCAGCACTCAACTACTGCAATGGACAGAAAAAACACTGCAAGTGAGCTGCTGGGTAATAACTTGCTGTAGTGTGCAGAGCAGCCTGCTTTACAAGTGTATGGGACAGAAGATAATCCTGGCCAGCTGCTTGGTGGCTTCTGTACAGGGCACAGGCTTGCAGCAACCTGAACTGGAGCTCCCTCCATAAATTAAGCTCTTAACTGTGATGTGTGGACAAGTGTCATGTTCTTAGCTGGCCCTGCCAAGGATTCATTACCAGCTTGGTGAGAACCTGATGTGCAGAGACAGCCGTGGTGTTTGGCTTGGACAAATGCCTGGGTTCTGGGTGCAGTGGAGGGCTGGTTCTGTGCTGGCCCAGGCTGTTTGGGTGGAGGATAGAGGTTCACACTCTGTCAACCAAGCACTGAGAAGCACAACAGCACTGTCCTACTGTGGAGTCAGCAGAGGATGTCTGACCAAATAAGATGGGGAACCCAGGACTTTTGAAAGGTTTTGGGTTGAAAGCTGTGATTCTGGCAGTTGTATTGCAGTTCCAAAAAGGTATTTTAAAATCTGCCCCTTGTATTGCCTTGGAAATGTCCAGCACTCAAGCACATGCAGGCACTAATAGGAGTTATAAGACCTTGGTTTCTGTTGATTCTATGACTGAAAATGGAGGAGGAATGGCTGGATAAGACCTCTAAGATCATAAAGTCCAACAGTTAACCAATCACTGCCAGGTCACCATTGACCCGTGTCCCTCACACCACATCTCCATGGCTTGGAAACCCCTCCAGGGATGGGGACTCCACCACTGCCCTGGGCAGCCTGGCACAGCCCTGGGCAACCCTTTCAAGGGAGAAATTTTTCCTAATATCCAACCTCAACCTCCCCTGGTGCAATTTGAGGCCATTTCCTCTTGTCCTATCACTTGTTCTTTGGGAGAGACCCCCCCCTGGCTCCAGGCTCCTGTCAGGAGCTGTGCAGAGCCAGAAGGTCTCCCCTGAGCCTCCTTTGCTCCAGGCTCAGCACCCCCAGCTCCCTCAGCTGCTCCTCACCACACTTGGCCTCTAGACCCTTC
>NW_008607532.1:0-5676 GCF_000691845.1 Merops nubicus | reverse complement strand
CCCCCAGCAGCTCTGTTGCCCTTCTCTGGCCACGCTCCAGCCCCTCAAGGTCCTTCTTGGTGTGCTGCAGCCCTTGGATCATTTTTGTGGCTCTCCTCTGGATGTGCTCTAACAGGTCCACATCCCTCTTGTGTTGTGGGCTCCAGAGCTGGACGCAGCACTCCAGGTGGATGTCTCCAGCAAAGTATTTCTCTGAGCTGAGGCCTTGATGATATAAGAGACCAAAACCAGGATGATGGGGCCAAACCAGATGACCACCTGAAGAAGGATGGCCCCTGTGGCACTGGCCCAGGGCCCCTGCTGCCTGGTACAGGTCACCCACGTGTTGAGCAGAGGGTGGGGGCAGACCCAGGAGGCTGCTCTGCTCCACAGGGGTGTCTGCGTGGCACAGGCTGGGGAGGCTCGAAGGTGTTACTGGGATGAACTGGAGAGGAGCTGGAACGGCACCGGGCTTGGCAGGGAGAGGTGTGGGTGGCAGCAGAGCAGGTGTGAGCCATCCACAGCATGACTCAGTGACGTCTGGGCTGCTGAGCAGTGCTGGGTTGCTCCTTCCCCTTCCCTGTTTTCTTCCACATCCAGCTGGACTCAGTGATGTGTTTTTCTCTCGCGTTTAGGGCGGCTGGTGGCTCGCAGGTTTGTGGCAGCCTGTTGCAGGTGTGAAGAGGAAGGAGCTGAGCCTTGCTCTGCTGGGTGTTGGAGACCTTGGGGTGTTGAGGCACTGCCCAAGGAAAGCAGGGCCTGGGGAACGTGTCCTGGGTGGAGGAACTGGGGAAGGGAGCTTCTCCAGCATGCCTGCAGCTGGGAATGGAGCCTGGGTCTCCTGAGCACCTCGTCCAGCCTCCAGCTCCTGCTGGCTGCACAGGCTTGGGTGGCATTTCTTGCTGGCCTGCTGATTTGGGGTCTTTGGCATGTTACATGTTTTAGCTGCTTCTCTCTGGTGTGGCTGTTCAGCTGGAGAATTTTGCAGCTTGGGTAGGCAAGTAAATGCAATGAAAATAAGGAAGACCCTGGGTTCCTAGTAGAAGCTGGGACTCTCTTCCTGGTGCTTGTGAGTGCCTGTGGATTGACATGAAGTCTGGAGGAGGAAGGTTTACAAATGTCTTGCTTGGGTTTCCAGAATTGCCTCAGGCTGCAGATTTGCCTGTGTTTAAGAAATGTATTTCAGTGCTGGATTCCCATAGGGAGAGGCTGTTAATGCTGCTGACATCTGTTTTCCTCATGCCACTGCACAGTTAGGGGAAACCAGAGAAGGGCAGGGTGAGGAAGACCTCTTAAAGGATTTTTTTGACCTTTTGGCCTACAACCAGTTATTTTGAAAAATGCCAGGAACTCACCTGAATCTGTGTAGGTTTACTGACTGTTTCTTGAGGCACTGGGTGAAGGCATTTCAATGAGTTAGCTCAAGTCATTAGGTGCAGATGTTCCTTCATTACATTTACAGTTGGGATTTCCCACTGCCTCTCACAGGCACGTGTGTATCCATAGGTAGGAGGTAAGCTTGACTTCTGAATAAACACAACTCTACATACCAGATGAGGCTTCTCACTCTTATCATCCTCATCTAAAAATACACACATAAGCCAAACCACTTACTTTTTTTGAGTGTATTTGGTTTGCATGGCAAGGTTTTGGTAGCAGGGGGACTGCAGAGGTGGCTTCTGTGAGAAGCTGATAGAACATTCCCCCATGTCTGGCAGGGCCAGTGCAGCTGGCTCCAGGATGGACCTGTGGATGGCCAAGCCCATCAGCAGCAGTGGTGGCACCTCTGGGATAAGGTGTTCAGGAAGAGATGGGGTAGTGGCAGAGCTGTGAAACTGCAGCTGGAGAAAGGGGTGAGAATCTGTGAGAGAAGCAACCCTGCAGACCCCAGGGGCTGTGGAGAAGTGGAGGCAGGACATGCTCTGGGCACTGGAGCAGAGATTCCCCTGCAGCCTGTTCTGCAGAGCATGGTGGGGCAGGCTGGTCCCCTTAACAGTGGAGCAGATACCCACCTGGAGTAGGGGAAGAGTGGGAGGAGTCCTCCCCCTGAGGAGGAAGGAGCAGCAGAAGCAATGGGAGATGGACTGACCACAGCCCCCATTTTTGGTCCCCCTGTCCTGCTGTGGGGCAGGATTTGGGGAGCAGAGCTGAGCCCAGGAAGAAGGGAGAGGTCGGGAAGCTGTTTTTAAGATTTGGCTTTATTTCTCATTATCCTGCTTAGATTTGATGGAGAAATTAATTTATTGCCCAAGTTGGCTGTTTTGTTCATGAGGTTAATAGCTGAGTGATGTCCCTGTCCATATCTCGACCCACGAGTGTTTTATTTTGTCTCCTCTGTCTCCCAGTTGAGGAGGGCAGTGATAGAGTGGCTTTGGTGGGCACTAGCCACCACAGTCCTTTTTGGTGAACATGAAGGGACCTCTCAGGGGTGGAGACTTCACTGAGTGTGGCTGGAGTTCCTTTTCCCTCAGTGCTGTGTGTTGGTAGCTAGAAAGGTGTTGAGAACCCAGCAGTGTTGTGGCTCCTCTTGGGCAGTGCTCCACAGCATCAAGGCTGTCCCTCCCATGTTCCCTCCTCACCTGGGGCTGGGCAAGGTCCTGGGAGCAGACACAGGCAGGACAGCTGACCCCAACTGACCAAAGGGGTGTTCCAGACCATATGACATCTGCTCAGCAATAAAAGCTAAGAGAAAGGAGGAAGAGTGGGGAAATTTGTTATGATATTTGCCTTCTGGAGCAAGCACTGCTTGTGGTGAATCCCTGCTTCCTGGGGAGTGGCTGGACATCACCTCCTGATGGGAAGTAGAGAACAAATCTTTTGTCTTCCTTTGCTTCCATGTGTGGCTTTTACCTTGTTAAACTGCTTTTATCTTGATCCACAAGGGTTTTTTTTCCTATCTTGTTTTCTCCTCTCTGCCCTGTCCTGCTGAGAGAATGCCTTGGTGGGAACCTGGCCTCCAGCCAGGGTCAACCCACTGCACTGAGGCGTTTAGATCATCAAAGGTGGATGTTCTTACTCCAGTGTGTCTGGTCAGAATGCACACACAGATCACCAGGATTTGCCTTAAAGCCCTTTTTGGCAGAACTTCCTGGGAGGAAGGCAAGCAGTGTATCTGGCTGGAGGACAGGGCATTGTATATTAGCATACACATCTTCGTGCTTGCCCAAGTGTTGCAGCAGGCTGCAGATAAAACACTGGAGTGGTGGCCAAAGATTTATCTTTATTCAGCCTGGTTTCCACTTAATGTGTCTGCTCCTTTCTGACCTGATCGTGTCCTCTTAATGTGTTTCAAATGGAAGTGCTTCTGTGTCTTAGCAATGAAAATAATTCAGATGCCACTGAGGTAGAAGAGTTAAAACATACTGATGGGTGTAATTTCCTTTCTGAAGAAAAGGAGGTTCAGGGGAGACCTCACTGTCTACAGCTCCCTGAGAGGAGGCTGTAGAGAGGTGGGTGTTGGCCCCTTCTTCCAAGGAACACATCCAAGTGATAGGACAAGAGGAAATGGCCTCAAGTTATGCCAGGGAGGGTCAGGTTGGATGTTAGGAAAAATTTCTTCACTGAAAGGGTTGCCCAGGGCTGTCCCAGGCTGCCCAGGGCAGTGGTGGAGTCCCCATCCCATGTTCAAAAGCTGTGTAGCTGTGGTGCTGAGGGACATGGGTTAGCAGTGGACTTGTAGAGTTTAACAGTTGGACTTGATGCTCTTAAAGGTCTTTTCCAACCTAAATGATTCTATGATGCTTTCAGTCACTTTTGTACAAGCTCTTTGGAAGAAATACCAAGCCTTTTGTGTGCTGGGGGTTGGGAACAGATACTTAACTCCTGGGAATTAGGACAGGCTTTCCTTGGGTTCAGGGTGGCTCACATGGCTTTTGCAGAGCATCTTGCAATTTCCAAGTGTGTAGTTCTGGCCTTTGCAGTGTGAGGTAGACCACGGGCTTCTCTGTGTGTGCTCTGATGCTGGACAATTAATTTGCATTAGGAGTGCAGTTTTTGAAGCTAATTCTGGTTGTCCCACCCTACTACACTTAAATTTGACTAATGGGAAAGCTTCAGAGTGTGAATTTGCTTCCCTTTCAGATAAAACTAAACTGGAAGCTGTGTTCTAGGAGCCCATATGCTGCTCATAATCTAGTCCAAAGAACCCCATCCCAAAATGCTAATGGTGTGGATGATGGGGGCCCTTGGGAACAGTGTTTGTTTCCCAGGTTTGTTCCTCTTGGGCTGCATTTGGACAGCTTGCATCTGCTGCTGTAACTGGGTCAGGCTGGTGGTGCTCACCTGGGCTAGGCATGGGGACAAGCAGTGTGTGGAGCAGAAGGGGAAGGCATTCTGCTGCCACAGCTGCTTAAAGCCAGGGGATGGTTGGGGTGTGAAGGTTGGGTGCAACCTTGGCCACAGTGACTGTGAGGAGCAGCTCAGGATCCTCTGTGGAGGAAGCAAGACAAAAAACAGGATTGCAATCCTGGACTTCAAGTGCTGCTCAACCTTCCTGGAGCTAAGCAAGGCTTTGGTTAGAGATATTGAGCAGCCAGAGGACATTAAAAACTAAATTGGGAAACCCTTTAATCTACTGGATTATATTCCTTATTTCAGTATGTTGTGTTTGTGTGTAGTTCATCATTTCCTGGGGAAAGCTGTTCTTTACTGCTACCAGAAAAGCCTGTTAGGGTCTGGGACAAAAGATGAGCAGGTTATTGGGGCCAGAGGCACGTGAAGGAGGGTGCAGGGTCTGGCTGTTGCTAGGTTACACTTGTGTGCTCACACAGGAGAAGAAATCCTTCTCCTTTTGGGAGTGCCACAGGACAGGTCACAGCATTTCTCTGGCTGCTTGGTGTCAGTCACTGCTGTTGTGGAAGGAGCAGACCCTGTGGTGAGTGTTTCATGTGATCAGCAGGAGCTGAACTCACCTCTGAGTTGGTCTAATGTATGCAAATCTTTCTGGATTCACACACTGGAAGTGAATAATGCATTCTTCTTCTGGGAATTTGCATTTCTTACGAACTACAAGAGGAGTAGCAGCAATTCTGAATAAAGCAGATCTATTCTTATTAAAAGAAATGCAAATTGGATGTCTTATTCAAAACTTTTGAAATGTGCTCTGGAGAATGTGTGTCATTCTCTGTCCTAGCTTCAATATGAATCCATAGAGGAATCCTCTTTTGAAGTTTAGGCCTGTATTTTACTGCTATTTGTGTCTCTATTCAGGAATTCAGACTGAGGCAAGGGGCAGTTTGCATCCTTTACCCTGGCAAGAAGATGCAACAGTGTGTAGAAGGCAGAGTGTCTTGTCACTGAGTGTTCTTTCATCACATGCTATTGTCCTTGAAGGTCTGTTCTGTGTAATTGCTGGAAGATTTGTTAGAGGTTATCTGTAGTATTTGGGATATTGAGTAGCTGAGCAGCCCTGCTCCCCCAGCTGAGGTGAGCTGCTGTTCTCAGTGCAGATCTCATGCCTGCACTGTGTGGGGATAACTCAGTGTCTTCCAAACAGAACTTCATGGTCCATGTGTGTCCTGGGAGAAGCTTGTGATTTCTCTGTGCAGCCTCACAGCTTCCTTACTTTTGGTTTCAGCCCTGAGATGATGCTGTTGTGCCAGTTATTGCACGATGAAGCTAAAAGCCACGTTGGGAGACACCTATAGCTTATGCCACAGGTAGAACAGTAGGTTTTGTCTCCTCTGAGACTTGTCTGTT
>NW_008607531.1:10358-16284 GCF_000691845.1 Merops nubicus | reverse complement strand
GATTATATCTGCTATATGGTAAGGAAACTGAAATCATGTAAAAACAGTTGTAAGATGCTCTGTAGCTCTTCTGACTAGGTTTTCTTTAGCACCATATCTGCAGGTGCCTGCATATACTCTAAAGTGCAATTTAACCTGAAGGTCTGGGAATCCCTGACCCTGTGCCTGTAAAGCTTTGAAAGGTTTTACTTTTGCGAGGCCTTGTTTTATGTTGTCAATTTTAGAATCTAAACACCAGTTCAAGTAGTTAGTTTTTATCCTGACAAGGCCTGGGATGTAGATGTCAAGTTTGAACGTACTTGGTAGTAACCTTGTTCCTTTTGTTACTTCATAAGGACACTTAATGATAAAAGTGGCTGCTCGACTGTTTAAAAACAAATTAAATTAAAATATTGCATGTGAGATTCTGGTAATAAAACCATCAGTCAAAGAGCCTGGGTTCATATGTAAAAGCAGTTTCTTTGAGATGTGTAACACTCATGTTATTTGTGTTCGTGTTAATTTTTAACACAAGGCTTCGTAAAGATCTTTCTGAGAGCTCTGCCCTTATGCAGAGTTTGAAAAACAATCTGGAGAGGAAAGAGGAAGAATACACAGATTTGAAAGAGAAATTTTCTGATGCCAAGAAACAAGTGCAGCAAGTACAAAAAGAGGTTGGTATCCATAGGCCAAAAGTTTCTTCTGCAAGTTTGTCTGAGGTTCTATTACTAAAATTTGTCACAAATCTCAAGCTATGAGTGTTAGCAGTGATTCATACTAAGGCTATTTTCAGTGATAGATTTAGAGTAGTGGTGAATCTTCAGTTACATTGACATTGAAGCTGTAAGCTAAAGCAAAGAGCAGATGTCAAAATGTGGATTAGTACAGATACTGAAGGGGGGAATTAAATTTTATCGATCCATTTGAAAGATGGTTGTGAAAACTATGGCAAGTCTGGTTATAGAGCAGAACTTCATAACCTTTCTAACAACAATAGCATTACACTGTTTGTGCTGGCTTCAAAGCCTCAGACTTGGACAAAATGATTATCTCTAGGAGGAAAAGACAGATCAATCAGAAAAGGAAAGCACTACCTTCTGTAGAATTTTTAAAATCTGAGCTATGTTTTCTATTAAGCCTGGACATATGGAATGAAAAAAAAGAAAGAAATACATTTTACTAATCTTAATTGCTAGTATTTAGTTATCAAGTAGTAGGATTTCTTGGAACCCCATGGGGTATTGCAAGAGTTTAAAATCCAAAAGACTATTGGGAGAGCTTGAGCTTGAAAGATAAGCCTGAAAAGCTATTAATGTCTTCCTCAGCAACCTAACATTTGAGGACCTTTTGCTACTCAACATTCAGTGCATAATCCTCTGAGAAGTAGCAAGGAGTGGATGGGACCACATGTCAGAAAGCATCAGCACTACCAAATAGCACTTTAATTTTTTGAAAGGACAACTGAATTTGTAGTTGGATTTAGCTGTTCCCTGGTGGCTGGTTTTGGGTTTGTGTTTTGTTTGGTTGTTGTTTTGCTTTTTTTTTTATCCCCACTGCCAAAGATAATTCTCTATGGTGAGAATCCTTTCCTAGGAAAGATGTATTGTATAGTGTACTTCATTGAAGTTTACCTAAAATGCTTGCAAAAATTTGATTCTTAAAGAATGAGGTTATTTAAGTAACTTACGGAGTTTCTAAAATGCTTATTGCTAATTTTTGGCTTTGCTTGCTATCTGTACATTGTTACAGGTGTGTACAATGCGATCTGAGGAGAAATCCCTGAGGAATGCAGTTAATGAACTTCAGACAACTAAAATCAAGCTTAGTGAAGAATTAGAGATTAAACAGCGCACGATCTTGCAGCTTAAAAAGGTATTTTATTTTTTAAAGTTTCACGTCTTCCTAATTTTCAACTAATCCATTAATGAGGCAAGTTTTCCAAGTTTTTATTGAAACACCAGGAGTAAGCTTACAGAACTAGTGGTAAAAATAAGAGTAGCCAGATGAAATTGCTTTTAATGGGTGAATGAAAAGTGCTTAAGGAATTTATTAAGGCAAAACATTGTCAAATTATTTTAAACAGTTTAATCTGCTTCATAAATACATACTTAATGCCTAGAGATTTCCTGATTTTGATTAACAACACTTAAATATGTTAGTAGTAACATCATCCTCTAAACAGTTTTTTATCAGCTCGAATCAGCTTTACACTATATGAAAAACTCATTTATTCTGAACTGTTTGTCTTAAATACTGTATTCATTACTTATTAAAAATCAAAATGACAAGCTACTAATTTCAAGCATGTATATTTCTTTCTTTCAATATGTTTGGTTTAATTAATTTTCAATGCAATTTTTAGGAGCAGTTGAATAATGAGAAGATGGAAGAAATCTCTAAACAGTATGATAAAATACATAAAGGTCAGAAAAAAGCCATTCTTTTTTTTTTTTTGAATGGCAAAATGTGTTGTCATGTTGTGAACAAATTTGTGAAGTCTTGTATATTTTTCTAAATACTGAGAAACTCCAACCTATTAATTAAAATGTAAAAAAAATAAATTTAGTTCATCAGGAACTAATTTTTATTTAATCATTATTAGCAGATATATTTGAAAATGAAGAAACAGCCTCAGAATAAGAAACATAAGCCATAGAAAAAATGTGAATTTGCTGTATCAGTGTTATCTTACTAACTGTTGGTATTTATTTGACATTTTAGTTGTCAATTTTACTAAAATAAAACACTGAATCATGAACTAGCACAATAACAGTTTCTGTAGATGTGATAAACATTTAGCAGCTGAACAATAGTTTTTCATTTAATACAAGCCATAGTGTGGTGGGTTAACCCTAGCTGAGCAAGTGATGCCCACCAAGCTGCTCTGCCTCCTTCCTCCACAGAGCAAAAGGGGAATAGAAAATAAGATAGAGACAAAAGCCTTGTGGGTAAAAACAAGGGCAGTTTAATTGGAAAGCAAAGCCAAGCAATGCTGCACGGAAGCAAAGAGAAAAAAACCCAAAGATTTATTCTCTGCTCCCCATCCCCAGGTGATGTCTGGCCCCTTCCTGGGAAGCAGGGCTCCAGAACGTGTAGTGGTTGTTCTGGAGGACCAAGGAGTAGCCCTCCCCTCCTCCTCCTTTGTACTCATTTTATAGTTGAGCTGACGTCATGTGGTATGAAATACCCCTTTGGTCAGTTCGGGTCAGCTGTCCTGGTCGTGTCCCCCCCAAGCTCCTGCCCCCCCATCCCACTGGGGGGAATGTTAGAAAGAGCCGTGGTGCTGTGTGAGCCCTGCTCGGTGGCAGTCCCAGCATGGGTGTCATCCACACCCTTCTCACTCCCAACACAAAAGCACTGCACCAGGAGGGATGCAATGGGAAAACGAGCTCTGCTGGACCCGTAGTCTGACATTAACACTGAAATGCTCACCTAGGTCAAGTTGATGAGAATTTCTTAAGAATTTTGGACTTGGATATTTCAGTAGATGTGCTTTATTTCTTTCTAACATAGCTTTTGATCTCAGGAAATGGGGGCAATGACTTGTAATGAAGACATTTCAGGAGAGAATGCTGGGAACGAGGAGGGGGCTCATCTGTGAATGTGTTTTCAAATTTTCAGATCTTCGTGCAAAGGAAAAAATAATTGAAGATATGCGGATGACATTAGAAGAACAAGAACAGACTCAGATTGAACAAGATCAAGTACTTGAAGCCAAAGTAGAAGAAGCCAACAGATTAGTTCAGGGTAATCTCTCTGTGGAAAGGGAGCAAGGAGGCCAAATTGTTTTGAGTATATTGTGGTAGCTGCTTCAATTTCTGGTTTTGTTTATTAACTCCTATTTAGATTTTAACTTCAAGTAGTATATAACAATCTGCTAACAGTTAAAGGCTTATCTTTTTCCATTGTGGTCCTAGCTGATAAATCCAAGTAACTTTAGTAGAAGGACATGAATGTGGTCAAATATGCATTTGAAACCATACAGTATGTAACCTTATGCATTTTGTGTACTGAATAGAATTGGAAATATGGAAGCAGAAATGCAGAGAGCTGAATAACCAGAGCAATAATGACTGGCAGCAAAAGATGAACAAAAATGAGGAGAATAACATAAATGAGGAATTAATAAAGCTGCAAAATGAACTGAAGGTAAAATATAATGATATATAGTTCATACTTAAATTACTAAGTGGAAGTTACGGCTTTAAAACTACTTTTTGTTGTCAGTGTCTTCAAGGGCTGGGTCACGGTGTGGCAAGCTGTTAGACTTGTGAAGGAAACCCTCCTCTAAAAGCCGCAGTGCATCAGTGCAGCAAAGTATGGATGGGTGCAGTGTTTTTGTGCTACATGGCAGCACTGATGCCTTGTAATGGAGCGTGCCCTTCCCTGCATCGTGCTGCCATGCTCTGTGCTTCTGTAGCTGGGCTCCTCTTACAGTTGTCCTAACTAATCCAACTCCTGATATTCATTTCAAACCTCTTTCCTGTCAGTTGCTTGGGCAACTATATCAAGATCGTTTGCTTGCTGTATAGTCTTCCTGTTAGGCTGAGGGCTTACCTCTAATTTTCATTGGATTAGAAAGTAGGCCTTTTTTCCAGGCAGATGCCTTCTGTCTTATGTGGGAGAATGTCTGATGGGGTTCGATTGTGATAGAAAAGGAGGCAAAGGTGCTGTGGATTCAAGTGACATTCCTAAGTGTGCACTACCTCTGCCTGCCATTCAAATTCTACTGCATTCTTTGCCTTTCACTCTGGAAGTAGAAGTAAGTTTTCTAATATGTCCTGTAAGGCCACACAGGAGATTGGGAATTTGTAAGCTAAAAGGTTCTCTTTACCATTACTTTTGGTGTAACTTGATTAGTGTTTGCAACTTACCCAGAGCATTTTTAGAGGAAAAAATTGTTCCATGAAGGTGTGCCAGTCTGAGTAAGAAGTGTTGAAACATGTTATTTTTTTCAATGGAGAAGAACAAATAAGAATGTAATACTTGCACTTAAGAATATGCTGGAGTAAAACTGTGCTAGTATTTCTGCTATCTTTTGAAAATGTTTAATGGCAATCTGGATTTTAAGGCTTTTTTCTTGGTAGCTACCTATGGTTTTGTTTCTGGTTTCATTAAAATAGGAAAACGAGGCAAAGTATCAAACTGATAGAAACAAGTGGCTGGAGGAAAAAATGGGACTCCTAAGTCAAGTAAGAGAAACTGAGAACCGTCTCAACAGAGAAATGAGAAAATTTGCAAAGGAGAGAGAATGTCATGCAGAGCACCAAGCAGAAATTGTAAGTGGCTGGAGGTCTCAGCAGAGCCCTCTGGTGTAAGTCTTTAGTCCAGCGCAAATCTCAAAGTGTTCCCAGCGTGGGTGGCTGAGGGTGGCTGGCCTTTGGCCAAGTCCCCCCCTCGCTTTATCACGCTGCAAAGCCTGGAGGAAATCTTGCCCATATGAAAAGGGAAGAATAGGCGGGTCACAAAATGAAAAATGTAATTTAACACCTCTGTTCCCCTCTATCCTGTCACCACCACCTCCTCACTATGCATTCTTCAAATTTCATCTTGCCTGTAAGGCACAGCTAAGTAGCCTACACTTAAATTAATTGCTATTTAATAAAGGTAAGAAAACATACTTTGAAAAATAAGATTTGTTGCTTGGCTTTTCTAAGGAAAAACAAAAAGGAAGCTTTAGATGAAAAGGGGAAAAACAAGTAGAATTTGACCAAAAAAAGCTTATTTCCAGATGTAGAGTAAAAATACCTGGTCAGAATGCCGGTTGTTTTGCTCCCATATGGCTTTCAAAGTAGAGTGACTGACAGTTAATAACAAGGTGCACACCTCTTTGCTGGACTGCCTCAATGTTGTAATTCTTCAGAGTCTGAAATTATTATATGAATCTGTACAGTCTGAAGCTTTCTTCGCTTCTCGTAGTTAGCAATGACTTTCTGGACCTACAATC
>NW_008607531.1:1777-10102 GCF_000691845.1 Merops nubicus | reverse complement strand
GAAGAAAATTACCTGGTCAATATGCCGGTGGCTTTGCTCCCATATGGCTTTCAAAGTCGAGTGACTGATAGTTAATAACAAGGTGCACACCTCTTTGCTGGACTGCCTCAATGTTGTAATTCTTCAGAGTCTGAAATTATTATATGAATCTGTACAGTCTGAAGCTTTCTTCGCTTCTCGTAGTTAGCAATGACTTTCTGGACCTACAATCAGTCCAGGAGTGTGTTAGTAATTTAGGGTGACTTTCGCTTTGTCTGTGCCTTTGGTTGCCTGAGACGTAGCAATAAAATCACAAAGAGAGCAAACAGTAGTGGTGGTTCTTACCAAAAGGTCTCTTCACAAAGGGAATTAATATAGATCCAGATTTTCTTATTGGAGCATGGCTTACTTTTGCACATTTGTACTGAAACCAGTTCTTTGTGAGCTTTTTAGGGTGTACGTAGGCTCTCAGAAGGCCTAGGACTGGTTATGCAAAACCAAACTATCAGAATAGTTCAGATGGTGTGTAGATGTGGTGTTCAATTCTAACTTTTCTCCCTCCCTGTTAGGAAAAGCTTGCTGCACAGCTGGTAGAGAAGGACAACAATCTTCAAAAGTGGCGTGAAGAAAGAGATAAATTAGTAGAAGCTTTGGAATTACAGATAAACACTTTAGCCTCTCGCACCATACAAAAAGATAAGGAAATCGAAGAACTGAAACAGGCTGCACTAAAGGATTCGGGAAAGGTCAACTCTCTTTCTTGTGCCTGTGTGATTTTGTGGTTTTCAGGTTTTGTTTTGTGGTTTGGTTTGTTTTTTTTTTTGTTATCCACTAATTCTGTAAAACGTTATATTCGCTCTTTGTGTTTTGGCTCTGTTGTTTTTTTTCTTAAACATTCGTACTGAAATAATTTGCAGCTAATTAAAAAGCTTTTATTTATGTTTCTTTAAAACTGAGTTTGTAGCAGTGGAGGAAGTTTCAAAATATTTAGTAGTTCAAATAAACATTCAATTCTATTTGATCATTTGATTGCAAAGTTGGACTGGAAATCTCAAAAAACTTTCACATTTCCTGCCTTTTTCACAGAAACGGGTGGTGAACTTCTTGTAACTCTACATAAGTAAACTAAGTTTTGCATTTAATCTTCAGGTGTTATATGACTGTTCTTAACTTTAAATAGTGGCCACTTATACACGAAATTGCTGGCTTTTTGTTGGATAGCCGACTCTTTTAGCCTGCAATTCTAAAATTGATGCTACAGAGTAATTGTGATGGTGCTCGTGCATAAGTTAATTTCTTTTGCCAATCCTACAATTTTACTGTGTTTTATAGCAAAAGGAAGCGGATACAGAAGAACCAAGAAAACAGCTGGCTGAGAAAGATGACTGTATAAAGGCACCAAAACACCACATGAACCATGAAAGCCTTCAGTCTTTGGCAGAAGTACATTTACCTAAAGAAGGACAAGATAAAACTGACCAGTCTATAAACAAAGAGGTATGTGTGTTACATTACAGAAAGTAGGTGCTAACAATATATTGTTATTAACTTTTGCTTTGTTGTTTTCTCAATATATATCTCAGCAATGCCAGGAATCTCGCACAAGTTACTTTCAGTCGTTCTTAGTGCTTTAATAATACCTTCAGTTCTGAGTTTATACTTCAGTTAATAGGATACCACCTCTCTATACATTATAGAACTTATGCACCTGATGGAAAAGCTAGTTAACTAATCAAAGTTCTAGAGGTTTTAAGACACAGTACTTCTAGCGTCATCTCAGTTTAGATATGATAGTGTTTAGCTGATTTCAGCTCAACTTCCCTGATATCACCTGTAGTGTGGTACTAGAGATGATTCTGTAATTAGAGTTGCCTACCCATATGTAGGTTCACAAGAACAAAGCAGCATCTTGCATTCCACTTAAAAACAAACCAAAACAATACTTGAAGTTTACACAAGGAACAGATCGACTTCATGTATTACCTGAAAAAAAATTAAAAGGCTTTTAGTGAGACTTCTGATTCTGACCAAACCTTTGTGTCCTACACGAACAATAATGAAGTAGTTCTGCTAAACTGGATTAATGTTATGTGGCTCCATTACTAATCAATAATGAACAAGGCTGAACATGGATTTCTTAGCTGTCCTGCCTCTGGCTGCTAGAAGGTGCAATTCTCCTCTTGTACAGAACTGGACTGAATGCCAGAATACATCTCTTCACCTTTATCCTGTCTACTGTCAAATAAGACTGGCTAGTTTCTTGATAATGTATCAGTTCAGCTAGTGCCCTATAGATACAGCTTGTGATGTATGAGGAAGAGCAAAATAGCTCTCAGAAGGGTTACTGCTTTATACAGCTTTGTAATAGCATCTACACAACCACTGTAAAGTTAGTTATTTTTGCTATAAAATTACATATAGAGGAGTTGTTGTGAACAGCTGGTGCTGGAGTATTCGCCTCAAGGCAGCAGCAACGATACTTGAAGTCCTCAATAAAGAGAGGCTGCTAACAAGATTATTTTAGAGAAACTGTTACGGTGGTGGTGAAGGAAATGGGGTTAAATTTTAGGTGAAAGACAAATAATTCTCAGGAAAAACATAGTGGAGATAAAGAAAAACTAAAGTGATCAAGGCAATGTGTGTCTCCTGCCTTGTAAGGAGAGAGTAAAGCTGGCATTCCAATTAGGAGAGGTTAAGACCACCAGAGAGTTGTGGGGCTGAGGCATATGAAATCATGGTTGTGAAATCATGGAAAATGGAATGCTTACTTTGCAGTCCACTGGGGAGGGAACATGGAATATGTTTTTTTAGCTCACCGTTACTTTAAAGCTTGTTTTCTTAAAAATTTCCATATGCTTGCAGGACCATTCAGAAGTAGTCCTTGACTCTTCTGAAGTGTCCACAGAAGATGGTAAAACTAGTCGATTCCCAAAACCAGAGATGGAAATCCAGTTCACACCTCTGCAACCCAATAAGATGGAGGTGAAGCACCAAGGCAGTACCTTACCAGTGACGGTTAAAATGCTCAAGACAAAGAAAAGGAAGAGTGAAGAGATGGAGGAGGTAAGACCTAGACCAGCTGGCAAAATACATGAAGCAGTTTTTCAGTGTATTACTCTGACCATTTGTTAAAATTCCTGTCTTCTGATTCTCACCGAGATCCTAAGGAGAGATCTAGGGTATATGTAAGCCTCTTTTCCCTCAAACCCTGATGAGTGATGGGAGTGAGGAAGTATTGGAGAGAGGAAGATAGTAACTATTCGAATGGTTTGACTACAGGTATTTCTAGTTCCCTTCCACACGTTTGTCTAGCCTATTAATTCACATTTGGATAGTTACCTCTGTCCAGTATTAGTCGATGCCTTCCTGCTGTTACTCAGAGCATTTAAACAGTGACAATTTCTGTAGTATAAATAATTGTTCTTTCCAGAAGAATCCTACTTAAATCTTGTCATGTTTATTTTCTTAGGATTTTGTGAGAAGTGAGAATAAGAAAAATGCAAAATCTGCTATGACTAATGCACCTTCTACAAGCAAGGGGAAAAAGGTTTGGTTTTGTTCTATTTCTGAAGTTAGTTTAGCCTGTTCTGTAAAGGTAGAAAGGAGCAAAAGTCCTGACACATCAGTGTCTTCTGTCTGTGTATTTGAAGGGGATTGTTAAACACTTACATTGTCTTCCTACTAAAGCCTAGGAGCTGACTAAAGAGAGTAAGTCTGCATCTGCCATGAATGTGTACTAGCTGCAGTGTACAATGATTCTAAGGGAATGATGCTGCTTGTGGAATAATCATGAAAGACTAGTTTGAACATACTGTTAGTATATGTGGTGCTATAGGCAATGCTTTTGAAGTAAAACTAAGTTCATGTCATCTATATGTGTGGCAATTCTAAAATTATTTTAGTCCTTAGTAGTAATGTAGGCAGGGTCAGGAGGCAGGTAGGACACTTACTTTCCCCGTTAATTCCCATCTGTTTTACTTTGAACCAGAACACCTTGTCTAATGAAGTACTCTACAACTTAGAGTATTTTTTTTTTTAAAGAAAGAAACTATTTGTTTCTTATTGCTAATATCCTTAAATACATTATGTGAAACAGACAAATTCTTTTCCTTCTGGACATAAAATGAGGTTGTCTACGTTGCTTGCTGTGGTAGTATCATTAGTATAATGAACAGATACGTCAGTAGCAAAGCTCAAAGTGCCAGCTTGAAAATTAATATTGAAGTCCAATAAATTGGAATTAAATTTGAAGATAAGTCTATTTTGTTTTATTTCTGTACAGAAGTCTACTACACAGTCATTTAGAAAAGTCTACTCTTTAAGAAAGCAAGACTCTACTGCAAGTGAAGAATCAGCTAAAAAGAAAGATGGAACACTGCAAAAAATTGGAGATTTTTTTCAAAGTTCTCCTAATCTTATTCAGTCTAAAGGTTAGTACAGAATAAATAAAGCTCATACTATCTTCTCTGGGCATTACAAAATAGCTTTTTTCTACTTTAAACTATTAATGTATGTTTTTAAAGGCCACGTCTGCTGCATTAAGTTGTTCTTTTATTTATGAAATAACAGAGTATGAACTGGGGCCTGCTCTGTTGAATATTGCAGAGTAGAAAATGCTGTCTTGATTGCAAGGACCACAGAGCTCTAAAGTTTAGGTTAAGTGTCCAAGGTAAACCAGGGAGAATGAAGGGATGCAGTGTGGAATATGTGCATATGTATTTATCGTGAAAGCAATGACGACTACTAAGTTCAAAATGTCTGAGTTACTTTGTTCTTGCTCACAGTAAAAGAGTGAAAGGCAAATTCAGAAACCTACCCTGCCGCTCTGAAAAAAATGAAGAGCTGAAGCAAAACTCCAAATCTTACCTTGTTCTATAAGAATTCACTCTTGCCCCTGCCCCCCAGCTTTGTTTCTGTGGAAACTGTATTTTAATGGTTTTTTATATGTGTATGTGGGAAGGGAAGATTAGCCCTATAGAATTTGAAAGCTGACGCGTCTGGCATATATGTGGACTTCAGTAAACTGGCTATGAAGCGAGGAATGGGTTTTGTTGAGTTTAGACATAGCCTTGGGAAGATTAACAGTGAGGCCTTTCCACTGAAGAATCTATTTTTATTCTTTCCTGCAGTAAGACATGACCTCTGAGTTACTGTATTTTTTAAAAAGTTTAATATTATCAGAGGGCACATGGAAGTGGCATCATTAAATTCTAAAAGATCCTGTTATTTGGTCAGGTAAAACAAGGCCAGTCATTATTCAGTGTGGACAGTTAAAAGCAAGATCTCTGTACCAACTTGAAAACTTGACTTGCTACAGAGGACATCTATCTGCTGTAACACAGTCTAGGTGACAATAGTGGGATTTCTTAAAATTTTCTGAGTTTGTCAAATTGCTTCAAGGACAACATGGCATTATAAAAGGAAGCCAAATTCCGACTACTCAGAATTTCAGCCTGAAAATACTTAAGAGTAAATGAGCTCAGGTTTACAACCTTGATTACCTTAAGCTTCAAGGAACATCTGTTTTATTTTTAAACTCTTATTAAGAAAGCTTGCTTTATTCATTAATTTTGAGGCTCACAAAACCAGTGAGACATTGATTTACATCAAAATTTCTCTTCTAGCAAAGAAGCTGATTGCGACAATAAGCTCTCCCAAGTCTGCAGAACCTGAAACTGTCAAAGAAAACAAGCTCAAGCCAAAACAAGCTAAGAGGAAGTTGTATTCAACCAACATTTCTTGCCCTCTAGATATTTCTGCTTCTTCAGTAAGTGATTACAGATTACTGTTCTGTCCGCTGTAATATATTTCTGTAATCTTGGCTTAAACCAGTGAACTAGTCGAAGGACAGAACAAACCTGAAGGTCTGATCAAGCTGGAGAAGAGGTGTGAAAGCAGTGACTTCTCTTTTGAGTCGACCTAACCTTTCCTTTTGGTCTCTTTCCTGCCATTTTACAGAATTTTCTGTTTTTCCTCACCTATCTTCTCTGTGTTTGACTGCTGACTTACTGTACAGGCGATAAAGCAATCATGGAGTTATCTTTAAATTTAGGTTGTAAATTTCTCAGTTGTGGTAGGTAGAGAATTACTTTTTTTTTTCCTCTGGTATAGTATTACTTTTCAAAAATATCAGGGTTTTATACCCGCTGGTTTTGCTCAGGAAGAAAAAACCCCCAGCGGGACCCCAGTAATACCTCCAGGGTGGTCTTCTACTGCAAACAGGAGGACAATGGCAATGAAAGGAGGAATGGGCAACAATCACTTTCTTCCAAAATAAAAGGTTTTAATAACATGAATATAACAAACAAAAACACCTGAGGCAGGCACTGAAAACAGTACCCACCCCAGGGGGAGAAGCAAAAGAGCATGTGGCCTCGGGGTCAGAGGTTTTTAACAGGTTGGTAGGTGGGTTTATAAAAGGCATTTTCCTGTAAGGATACACAGATGGGATCCCTACAGGTCAGGGGTCCGATGGGTGTTAGGGGATTGGTCTTGTGGTGGCTAAGCCAGCCACAACCTGGGAAAGATGGAAAATTCTGGATATATGCCCATGTTTGGGGACAAAGAGGTAATAGAAACCTCTGCCTCTGGGAGGCACACTGCAACAGTATAGCAGTTGAGATGGAATTTGTTTTTCTAGTAGTTGGTGTTCTTTTAAGTGTAGTGTAGCTTAAAAGGAGAATAAAAATAGATACCATTAAGGGGATCTGTAGATCTGGGATAGCATGGTTGAAACACTAGAGATAAAAGTCTGCATATACATTTAACTTTGCAGGGTGAGTGAGTGCCTAAGGTAATTTCAGGTTCCATTTGTGCCCAGCCGATATTTGGGTTACTTTTAGGATGTGGATGCTTTTCCAAAGCACAGTTTATACAGCCTTCTGCTGTGCTTAAATTGTGTTGCCCTGACTAAGCCAGCCTGTAAAGAGCCTTACAGACCATGGCCTGATGCATTGTTTCTGAAATCCAACTTTATTGTTTTGGCAGTAACCGTAGGCCTGAGTGTGCTTTTGCTCTCTTGGAAGTACATCTCCTCATTCTGTTCAGTTCTTCCCTTCACTGGGGTGTGTTTGCCCATACTGAGATATCCCACTGAATTTGCTGTAAATTGTATGAAAGGACGTGGCAGAAACCAAGCATGCTGTCCGTAGGAAGATGAAGAAAATTATGGACATGCAGAGCAAAAGAAGCTAAGAAGCTTGGAAATCAAAGGAGAATTGAAAGACTGAACCCTGGGAAAGCCAGAGAGGGCTAAAGTGTTTAAGCTAAAATACATTTTCTGAGCACTCCCTGTTTCACGAAATGAATATTAGAGATCAGAAGTGGGAGCTGCTCTCAGACCATATTTTTCTGTGGACTTTGGTATTTGTTTCAGCAAAAAACTGCATTTTGTATGTTCCCAGCATTTGTTGACTATTATGACACACTCACATGGACTCCCTTGTCCTGGAGACCTCTAACTAAAAGGGTCATATCTGATTCTGAAAACAGCTTCTGGGAAAAAACAAGTTGTTGGTTACATGGGTCTAGAAGTACCTGTCATTTGTCTCTGAAGAAATGCGGAGTAACTCTGGAATTATCATCTTTTTCAGATCTTTATAGAACCCGAAGTGAAGGAAAGTGATCATCTTACCCTCAAGCGACGGCTACGATCAAAACCAGCTAAATAATCTTGCAAGAACGTGTTTGTATTTCCTAGTTAGGGCACGTTGCCATTGTGATCTCTCAACTGATTTTATATAGGAAATGATAGATACTTAGCCATGCTCCAAAGGCTGTATAGAGATGTATGGATTTGTTCTGATGGTTTTCACTTCTGGCTTCATTAAAGCTGGAATACTGTTCAAGAAAACTTGTGTCTGAATCTGTTTTTTTTTTTTTTTTAGGAATGGTGTCTTTGGAAGTGTTTGTAATTTACCTATTGTGCAGTAAGAACTATGCCTGTGTGGAAGGATTTAAGTAGGTGGTTGGTGGGGTTTTTTTTCAGATGCCCATTATGCCTACGATAACACTGTGCGGGAAAACAAGAGTACACATGAAAACTTACATATCCTTAAATTCCTTAAAAAGCTTTAAAAAAAAAAAATCTGTGAAGGAACAAAATTAAAGAATTGTCACCACATGGAGAAATATTCTGTTTTTCATCACTTATGTGATTTTCTGTCTTCTGTTTACTCCTCCAAATTAATTTATAAGCATAATATTCTTTCTTTGGAGATTATGATATCCATAAATAATTATAATCTGCTATTGTAAGTGACCTGCTCTCAGACAGACATTTGACATTTTATTCTAGCCATACAGTTCTGCTCAGTTGGAACAGCTACTTTCTATATAGAAAGTTTT
>NW_008607531.1:1325-1730 GCF_000691845.1 Merops nubicus | reverse complement strand
AGTTACTGCCTGTGGCTTATATTTCATAAGACTTTGCATTGTTCGAAGAACAGGACTGGTCATCTCTCAGAGCTGAAATTACTTTGACCGGCTTTTGACATGAAGCAAGGCAAGCCCAGTATGTGACCATTTACTCTAACTTCTTGCTGCTGCAGCTTTCTTGTTTTTATTTCCCTGGATTACCACTGCCCATACAACATTGTTTGTTTTTACTTAGACTGGATTACGTTCTTTTGATTATTACTGCATTTTGGTCTTTTCCACCCATCACATCCGATTCTATGACACCTTTCTGTTTAAAGAGTTCATTATCAATCTGTTTTGCATATATACAGTATTTAGCACCATAGAAAGAGGATCTTGTTGACAAGATTGCCTTTTGAGGTTTGAACCCTGAGCCCACAA
>NW_008607531.1:0-1199 GCF_000691845.1 Merops nubicus | reverse complement strand
GTCTGTCTGTGGAGTGCACTCCACAGAGCTTCCTGGTTCAGGGCAGACCTCCTGACTCTCCCTGGAGCTGGGCCCCAGTTCGTTTAGACTTTGCGGGCTGATCGGGTGAGAGTAGCCACGTTGGCACCTTTTTCTTATGTGATTAACTTGCTGGTTTGGCTGTTTCCTATGCCAGCTATGGGAAACCTCAGGTCTCTGTTCGTACCACCTGTTGTGGGCTGAGTCATGTCTTTTGTGAGATCGTTGGGGGTAGCATCAATTATGTACCAGCTGATTGACTTGTTTGTACCCCCAGCGATCATTCATGGAATGTCCTTTTTGTCTACAATACAGTCTGTGTATTGGTTCATCTTCCTGCTGGCTGTATCGTTTCTGTTGGACCTGGTCATTGACAGAACAGCACCTCAGGGGGAGAAGCGAAAGCGCATGTGGCCTTGGGGCCACAGGTTTTTAATGGGTCGGTAGGTGGGTTTAAAAAAGGCTAAGCCAACCACAACCTGGGAAAGATGGAAAATTCTGGATGTATGCCCATGTTTGGGAACAAAGAGGTAATAGAAATCTCTGCCTCTGGGAGGCACACCACAACAGGCCCCAGTCAGCTTGGACCTTTGTAAACGTGGGCTAGGAGAGTGGGAGATGGCCACGTGGCCACCTTTATCCTATGCGATTGTCCTGTTGACCTGGCTGTTTCCCATTCCTTCTATGGGAAACCTCAGTTCCTTATTTGTTCCGCCTATTGTTGCTCAGGTAATATCGTTGGGGGTAATGTTGATTGCGTGTGAACTAATTGAATTCTTTGAACCCCCGGCGACTGCTCATGGAATGACTTTTCTATATTCAATACAGTCCACTTACTGGTTCATCTTCCTGCTGGCTGTGTCATTCATGCTAGGCCTAGGAATTGGCAAGACAAAATCTTGTCCTTATAAAAGAAATACTGAAGTGTGGCTCCTCCTAACTTGAAAGGGGCAAAGTGAGCCCAATTCACAAGTTACTCAGCTCTTCCATTGCTTCAGCTTTTTGGTTTTGTCTCCTGTTCGTGTGAATGAGAACTTAAATTTCTTTTTCTTTACCTCTTGGTATTGCCATCTTCTTTCTTCCTCCTTTTCATTCTTACAGAAAAAAGTAAAATCCAGGTAATGGTCAGATAACTATAAATGAATGCAGTGTCACTGCCTGTCTCTTAGCAGATAGATAGA
>NW_008607530.1:17358-23776 GCF_000691845.1 Merops nubicus | reverse complement strand
GTTACACAAACTAGTTTTCCTTCCCTTCATTCAGGCTGACTCTGCAAATTTAACCTGCCTACCAAAAGACTGTCTCTTTCTTAGAGTGTTGACTTCAGCATCAGAACTGTGACCAAGACACACATCAGTTTTAAAACAGATATATTTCCTCTATGAATAAAGCAAGAGAAAATAAATGTAGCTAAAATAAGTAATTCTGAGTGAAAGAACATAAAGAAAATAATGACTAATTTTCATGCTGAGATGCACAAAAGTAAAGAATAGCCTTTGTACTATTCATTGCAGTGATAGGAAAGAAGAAAAAAGAAAGCTACAGGAACATATAGCATGGAAACAGTGTGACAAAGAGGTTATTTTTGTATTGCAATAGGAAAAGAAGGAGTGCTGTTCTACTGAGTAGAGGACCATCAGGGTTCTTTATACAACCAAAAGAAAAATCAACTATAAAACAACTGTCATTAAAAAGGTCTTTGTAGCTTAGACAACATTTTGTCCATACTTGTCTGGTAACAATCCTGAAGCTACAGAGAGTGAGCACCAGTTTGTCTTTCCAAAAGATCCTCTTACCTCTTTATCAGCAACTGTTGGACTTATGTGTAGATCAGAACACTCACTGGCTATTTTCTCACAACCCAGGGCAGTGAATTAAAGAAAGACGTGAAGAAAGTTAATTAACATTGTCAATAGTGTAGATTTTCTTGTCATAATACTACTCTGAATGTTCAAACTGAAAATACAGTGTTTGAAGAATTTTAAGCACTTCTTTGATAGGAGGCATTCATATGGATCCAATTTCTTTTTGCTAGTTAAATGATCAGGGATTAATATATTCTGTTTGTTTTGTTGTTGATTTTGTTTGTTTGTTTGTTTGTTTTTCTTATAAATTTCTTTAGCAGAAACAGCCCGGAAAGAGGATAAGAGCAGGTACAGTATTCATCTAGAAGAAGCAAAAGTTTAGGTCAAAGTGTCCATTGAGTAATGTACAAAAAAAACCCACAAAAACAACAAAACAAAACAAAACAAAACAAACAAACAAACAAACAACAAAAAAAAAAAAAACCTTGAATGAAAAGTAGGGTTTCAACTCCAGATTTCAGGGATATACTATATTCCCAAATATATACCTGAGATATAGAGAAATTCCATTAAAGTCCTTTGGGAGTCTGATGGCACAGCCTGGAACATAAATATCCCATACTTGGGATTCTTCTGTATTCTGGAAGAACAGAAATACAGATCAGATCCAGATCCTATCTTTATTTTTACATAGGATCATGGCATCATAACATACCTCATACACTATATGATTTCATAAGGGACCTCTGGAGGTCTCTGGTCCAATCTCCTGCTCACAGCAGGTTGGAGAGGAGTTGTTAGAAAAGTGGAGGAGAAATTTAGCAGTGATAATTTGCCACCAAGGAATGATCTGACATGGGGGCAAGACGGTCCATATTCCGGGCTAAACTGGCTGGAAGCAGCAATGCCAGAGGCAGAATAAATTCAAGTAACGGAGTGAAGTTTCCCTTAGAGATGAGACAGGAAGCAACCAAGGCATTGCCTTGTAGCAATCCTGGAATAAGACTGTTCAGGGGCCACCTTTGGGCAGCAGAACCGAGTTGAAGGATGGATTCAACACTAGGTTGAAGTACCTGATGCCTACATGACTGGTTCAGGTATAAGATACTCATGATCTATCTTTGCAGACTTCTTGTAGAATCACCTATGGTTGCAATATATATGTATGTATATATATATATTCAAGCACAAATGTGCATTTAATTAATCTCAAGGGTTAATGTCCAAAAAAAGACAAAGCACAGCTGGAGTTGAGATGTGCAGGGGATATCAAGGGCAACAAAGTAAGGCAAAAAGGTGGAAAAAAAAAAGAGGGATAGTTCAGTTGCAATTATTAGATTGTGGACAGCATGTTGACTAGGAACTAGACATGGGATTTTGCTTTAAAATACAGGTATCCAAGACTATTGACAATACTAACATCTACTCACCATGAGAGATCAACACTTGATGCTTATACACTTACTGTAATTCACTAATAGATTTGTCAGCTACTAGAAAACAATAAGAAAGCATGGAAGTTTCAACAAGGAAGAACTTTGAAGAATTAATTGGTAACATTCACATTTTGGGAGCTATATTCAAACCTTCAGGATCCACCACATATTTACAGTTTAAGGTGTGATTAATTAATATGTTAAATTATAACATAGAAATTCTGTTTCTTACTTTGATATTTGCTCAGTAAGGGAATTGGACCTCCCTGGCCCAGTTGGTTGGGACACTGCTGGGCTGCTCTCCAAAAAAAACCCACCCACATCTGAAAGTGTGAGTACGGAGGGGACAGCAGTGATCTTGTAACACAGCTCCTAGGAGTGGCAACACTGTCAGGAAGTGTACATTGCAAAGTATTTTTTAGCAGATGCTCTGAGAGCTGTTTTTAACTCTCCTAGCTCTAATAAATAGGACCTAAGCACCTGCAGTCTAATTCTGAGCCCGTGAGAGCATGGAAATTCCAGCAGACTGTGGTAATAGCTGAGCTTTCTTCTTGTAAATCCAGCCAAGAGGTTTGGCTCCTAAAATATGGATACCCAAGAGGTTTCAAAGATTCTGCAAAACAAAATGATTGAACAAACAGTTTCCCAAATTCATTTGACTTATTTATGGAACTGTCAAGATGTACTGACAACAGAAGGAATATAGTTCCTTGGTGAAAGAGAAGGGCAGGCAAAATTTTAAATAAGTACAGTATCTTTATAGATGGTGGATAATGTACACTACAGTTCATCAGATTATAATGAGTCAATGGATGTGAGAATATCTGAAGTGGCAATACAAACTGATGCTTGCACTCCATTTCACATCAAGAAAAGTACAGCAGTACAGTATTTTCATAAAACCAGATAACTAGCTATTAAATATATGTTCAGTTTTATCCTCAGAAGAGGGGGAAGGAATGTGCAGCTATAACACCTGGCTATAATTTCAGGATTAGAAAGGGCATTTTGAAGTTCTAATATGATAGTTAAATTTTATTCTAAGAAAAAATTTTCTTAATAGAAAGGCTCATGATAGAAACCTTTTAGCATGTGACATGCCTCAGGCATATTCAAATTTCTGTTTGACATTTACAAGAATACCATAATATAACATGACTGACAAGATGTACTGAAGAAATGGGAGCTTGAAATAAACCTGTGTTTCGTTAAGTGCCACTACAGATGAAAGAATTGATTGTACTTTACGCTGTATAATTCCTAAAAAAATAACTCTGTGGAGGCTGCTCAGTGTCAGGGTACTTATATCACTCTTGCATGGTCCCTGAAGAACTAGAATGAGGCACTGATGTGTGCCCTTTGTGGTTAAGACCTGAGTTGTGGAAATTTCTTTATTATTTGTGTTAATGGCTTTAATTAACCAGTTCCCTGATTCATTCTTTTTTGAAGTGCTTTCCTAAAGAATTAGGGGGTTTACTCAGATAACCCAAATAAACTTCATTAACAAGACCCTGATAATTAATCAGTATTAACAGAAAAAATCTAACAAAACAAAAGCATTTTTGATGTTTTACTAAGTTTCATGAGTCCCATTCCTCTTTGGTTATTTGGAATAGTATTCTGCAAGACTGATTTCACAGAATCAGCTGCAAACATAATTTTTGTTTCTCCTGAGTCGCAAACCCTTACTGCCTGTTTTGCACTCATATCTTCTTTAAGATGGCAAAATAGAATGATTAACAGGTGTTAAATGTAAGTATTGCCAAAAGTATCTGTTAAAAATATTAAAGAACTATTTGTCAATCTTTTCTTTGATATCACAAGACCTCAGATGCATGCATTTATGTAGTTTGTATGTTTATGTGCTATGAAATGCAATTTCTTTACCTTTTTGTCTGCTTAAACTTCAATTACTTTGTTTTTTCATGTATTTAAAATATCAAAAGGGTCACAAAGACTTTGCAAATATTTTATCAAAACTTTTTATAGTCACAGTAGTTTAATTGATCATGATTGGTATCATCACAAATCCTTAATAAATGCTGTGTTAAGATATGCTCATCACAGTGTGAGAGCTTCATCGTATTCCTCTGAACAAAGTCAAGAGTGGTATAGATCGATAATGAGTCAGTACCTTTTTGCTCATTACCTAATTAATAAAAAAGGCACATTCTCCTGTGTCAAAGGCACATAATTCTCCTGCTACCTAAGAAATTCTTCTGCATTCTAAGAAACAGAACAGCCATCCAGCTCTGCCAAAAAATTTCTGATCACTTTGGTGCAAAAACTAAGGCCTTCCTTGTTACCTGCACAGTTATTTCTGATGAGCGTTTGCAATTTTACCTGAGCTGTTATTTTGGGACACTGTACTCCAATAAAAATACACACATTTTCATGTTTATATGAATATAAATGAATTCTAATATATTCAGACAATAGTGACTATTGATGTTCTAGTCACAAAAACAAAATTATTTTTCAGGAAATTAGAATTACAGAAAAGCATATTATTGAAAATATTATAAAACCACCTACTTAGTTAGACTCCTTGATTTCAAGACTTAAAATTCTCTTTAATCTTCATATATTGCATATATCCTACATGGTGATCTAAATAGTAAAGCTCTGTTACAAAGTGTGTACTTCTCAAAGACATTCAACAACCTTTAAGCTGGAATGATATGTCATTTCAACCATGCCTGTAGGTGGAAGACTATTATTTCTTTTGCTTCAGACATGAACTGAACTCCTGGCTGAAGTTAAGTTGTGGTGTCTCTATTTTGGCTGAGGTTACTTCAAGCACGGAGATGACCCATTTCTCTTCAGTAGGCCATTTTAAAGTATTGTAATTCTAAAGCATTTGAAACAGTAACTTTATAAGAGTTAATACTTAAATAATTGGCACAAAAGCATGCTGCAGAAGTGAATGTTTGACAGTTCTACTAGATGTAAGCAGATAAGGCACTATGTACAACATAGTAGACAGCGCATAAGGGTCGTCTAACTAGCTGTGTATATCCATCACTGCAGAAATACCAGTGGTTGTTTCATCAGTGCCTCTGTACTGACTAGCTTGTGCTAGTCATGCCTGCAGCATGCAGAGTGCTGTGCTTGTTCTGCAAAGGCACCAGCTCGTTCTGCAGATCTCTACTCTAACACCCACTGAAAGGCATAGACTGGTCAGTTCTTGGGTAAAACTTTCTAAGGCATATTTGCATCCTTGAAATAGGTGTTCAGTATTGGTGTTCTGTTGGCTACACCTGGGAGTGGGGAAAGCTTCTGCCTTACATCTGGCATGGCAGCTAGGGAAGAATACTCCTGGATATTAAAGTCTGTTAATTTGGCAGCTCTCAACAGTCCCTACTTCTGAAATTTACAAAACCAGCGCATGAACAGATCACAAACAAGAAAAGACTTATTTAATAAAGCTACCTATTAATTATCCCATAAGAGGACAAGCCCTGTCTATACAGACAAACAGTACCTTCTGTCCTCAATATTAAAACCCTAGTCTTTTTCAAACAAGTAAGGTAAGCCACTTCCAGCATTCCTTCCTTTGAGAGTAAGTGAAGCACTGGAGGACATGGGTGCCATCCAGAGGAACCTACGCAAGTTGGAGTAAAGGCCACCAAGAATCACATAAATCTCAAGAGTGGCAGAGGTGAAGTCCTGCACCTCATCTGGGAGTACCTTGTGCTCTGATACAGGCTGTGATCTGACTGTCACAGTAGCAAATCTGCAGGAAATGACCTGGGGACCTGGTGGACTTAGTCAGAGGTATGCCCTGGCAGAAATAGAAGCTAAACATGTAGTGAGCTGTGCTAGCAAATGAATAAGCAGAGAGATGGTTGAAGGACATAATTGTTCCCTTTTACTTTACACTCATGTAGTTCCAACTCAAAAAGTGCCCAGCTTGGTTCTCTCCCCTCTGAGTGCAAGAGATACTGAGAAATTGCAGTCTAGCAGAAGGCCACTAAAGTGACAGAAGGGAGAATCACAGGACATGAGAAACTGGTTCTTCTAAGACTCCTGATCTTTTTTAAAAAATAAAGGCCCTGTGTAAAAATCTTGATCATATTAGTAAAGTTTTGTTTTGTTTTTTTCTGATGGCAGAATGAACTAATTTCAAACATTTGACGTGAAAAATTGTAATGATGTCTTGAATGAATTGGAGAAAGCTACAAAGAAAGCTGGAGAGAATTTTTTTCCCTTGTTACCTTAAAGACTCCCTTTTCATCAAAAGATACTGAACGTTTAAAGGCAGTAAGTGACTAGGAAGAAAAAAAACTTGGCAATTCCCAAAGAAAGTCTGTAATGAGCACTTTAAAACACTTAGGGATATTATGTAGTTGTCAAAGCTGCTATGCTTTATGACTAAAAAAAAAAAAAAAAAGAAAAAAAAAAGA
>NW_008607530.1:11141-17013 GCF_000691845.1 Merops nubicus | reverse complement strand
TTGAATTTTTAAAGCTTCTATTCTTTTTGAACAAAAAAAAAAAAAAAAGAAAAAAAAAAGAGAGAAGTGTTGTGCAGTGAATAAAGAACTATTACATTCAGTTGGGATGGGGGGAAAAAAAAAAAAAATGTCCTTATGGGCAGTTTAAGCTTAGCACTGCAGACCAAGCTGAATTTTGCCATTCTAAAGAGCAAGAGCCCAGACAGGACTGAGTTATCTGAGCCACAGAGTGTGGAGGGAAGAGGCAAAGAAAGAATGACCAGGGCTTAATGTCATTACAGATCTGAGGATTGAGAATTAAATTCTGTTCCATGTTCAGAGGTAGCCACAGGCCTATATTGTAACTTTACAGTAGTAGAAATCCTGCTTTTCAGGATGCCAGCACTGGCACAAGTAATTCTGGGAAACAAGTTATTCTGTGTCTCTGGCAGTCCGCTCCTCTTTCACTGTTGCTGCTTTGGTTACTGTGGCTACACAGTTGCCTGTAAGTACATTTACTCTTATGACTCACTAAGGTTATTTCAGATATTTAAACACCTACACCTTATTTAATAACTGATTAAAGGGACTATTTTTGAGGTCTCTGCATATATTTCCTGTTTCTATCTGCAGGAATCAGTACACTCAGATACTTACTCAGGAGCATTAAACTAGGCTGGGATGTCCTGCTGAGCTTTTAATGTTCTGACTCACTTTCTATCTTAAAAAGTTAACATTTTTGAAGAGGCTTTTTTCCACTACCCGTAGGTGCAATAAGATAATAGTGTTGATGGCCAGAGGTCTGGTGTGATGCCTGTCTTATGAAATACACATTGTACACAAGATCCCTAGGGAATGTGGGGCTTTGGTCAAATATGAGCAACAGTCTGTGATACTGGAATTAATTTATCTTCCACACTTGTGTGTTGTAATGTGTTCTGTGCAACCTAGTGGGACTTCATACTGATTTTTTCTCTCTGGCTGCCCAGTTTTCTTCAGCTTGGGCTGCTGCCATGAGTTCTCATTGGAGCTCTACCTTGGAATAAATAACAATCAGCATCTCCATCCTGTGGGAAATCTAGATATTACTGCATTTTCATCCAGAAGTGGGAAAAAAAATTGTAAATTTGTTTAATCCGGTCAGTTCAGTCAGTGTTATTTGGACAACCATGGACAATGTTTCTGGTTCTACCACAGCCACTGAGATTGTGTCCCCTTCATCATGCACTCTGCACAGGGCAAACTCTGTGAGGCCACGTGAAAGAAACGCCTGGCGTGAGGCACAGCTCGTCACTTTTGAGTACTTCATAGAGTGGCAAATAGAAACAAAGCAGATGTCTAGGCTCACCTGACTTTAAACCGTGGGGACTAACTTACACGTCTCTACACCATGGGCACTGTGTTTGACTAGAAGAACACACGAAAGATCAGGCTTGGGGCTCTGAGCAACCTGATCTAGTTGGGGATGTCCCTGCTTACTGCAGGGGGTTGGGCTAGATGACCTTTCAGGGTCCATTCCAACTCAAAGCATTCTATGACAGATCTTCATTTATTAGAACTATTAAGGCCAAAAGAAAGAAACCAGAAGCATTTACCTTATACTCAATTGAATTAAACACAACCCTGAACTACAAAGGCTGTTAAGAAGGAAGTTTACTGTTTGTGAATGGTTCCGGTCTGAAAACATAAACTTCTGAGGATTTCTTATTTGTTTTCCATAAGTATCATCCCATAAGTAAAAACAGACCATAAGTCAAATCCACCCTTTATCTTTCTGTGAGACTTGCAAAATTAATAGAGCTTTCTTCTAGAGTTACAAAGAAAGGGAAAATAAATTTTCTGTGACTTTTGAGCAGGTGTAATTTCGAGGAACTGAGCTAAGATCATCATCTCATGTCACATATGAGACACTTTTCACATATAGTAAAAGTTTTTCAGTTCAGATTTTCACCTACTGAGTATCACCACAGATAAAAATGAAACATCTGGTTTTTGGACTGATACTAAAATGTTTGTGTCAGGTTTTCAAGTCTTTAATAGTAGGAAAAGTTAAACATTCATTGAAGAGGATAAATAGGATCTGTACATCTAGACACTAAGTAGGTAAGTGTGGAACAAGACTAGATGGGAGGTTTGTATCTGCAAATCCACCACTTGCTTAGATTTGGTTGTTTATCTGAGATGCATTGAAGCATATCAATTAAATAAGTCAGCTTGAAATGACCTTGGAGCTTAGTTGCATATGTAATTTTATATAATAGCAGCAGACTCTATATTTTACATAAGAGTCCTCTGGTTAGATACTCCTGCAAAAAAACAGAAGAAGTGAGATCTAAACTCACCTCAGCCTGAGATTTTGTGAATCTACAACTTCACAATATGGAGGTGGAGTTCATCATAGCATCAACTATCAGGCTTTCATAAAAGCTAGGATTGGAACATTTTCTATCAGATCTTTAGAGGTACCATTTAATACAATCTGTGAGATTATTCTCCCTGAAGAGAAGGAAAATGTCTGATGTTAAGTCCAGTTACTAAAGGGTTGTTGTTGGTGAGAAAATCTTAGGTTCTTGTCCTTAGAGATTGCAGCCCAGGGTGGCAAGAGGAGATGTACTACCACTCTGCTTGTAGGGCTAGGCTAACCCCTGCTTAGTCTCTCCCTGTCCCCGGGTGGATGTCATTCGTTCCTTTCTGCGTGGATGTCCCTATGGGGTTGCAAAGGTCTCATAAAAGACTAGTGGGTGTGTTTGGACAGTATTGTGGTCCCTAGGGGCAGTGGGTATGAAAAAACTAACTGTACAGAAGTTTAAAATTCAGGCTCCCTACTCCACACGTTCCTCTACTCAATCACTAGAAAGCCAAGAACCACCTCTTTTGGCACCATCTTTGAATGAGGCTTTTATTCCTATTAAACTCTCTAGTCATAGTCTTGGTGAACTTTCCCAGGAAGCAGAAGATAAGGGTTCAAATTTCCTGCTGAGGAGTGTCTAAAATTTGGGGTTTTTGCTCCTTTATTCATGTTTCATTCACCAAACTGAGGGGCTTTGCACTGACAGCTCACACAGGGGTAGCCTAGGTGGGGATTTTTGATAGAAACACATTGTTTTAAACCTTGAATAAACAGAAACTCTATCATGTCTTGAAACATAAGGTGTCATGGAACTTCAGTCTGATCAATCTTCTAATATAAATACAACACCTTTGATGCTGGGGCATTTAGACAGGTAGGCAGAGATTTTATCTTCTTGGTCTCTACATTATTTATTTATGCACATATTCACAAAGTCACTTAGGCTTCTAGTCCCCATGTAGTTTTAATTTAAACTGGATGCAATCTCCTAAGTGACACTGAGAATGTGAAGCCTTAGTTTTAGTTAAAGTGAAACTTAGGCACATTTAGATTCAGAGAATTAATCACTATAAATCTAGGCTACGTTCCAAGCTCCAGCAAGGCTGAAAATTTGATGGTTACACACTATTCACTTGAGATTTCCATTTCCCAAAGGCTATTTTAGCCTGTTTTATTGAAATTGAATATTAAAGCTACTATTAAACTTCATACTGTCATCAAGTAAAAATTTGGTGAAATAAAACCAGGTTATATGTATCTCTATCCAAGAGCTGCCACTTTGAAAACAGCAAGGGCAAAGCAAACTGTCCTGTACCTCAAGAAGAGAAAAATACCACACTTAATTCCAAGATTTAAATTTTTTTTAAAAAATATTTTTCTTTCTTTCTATCAAGAACAGGATAAATCAGAACAACTGTATGTAAGCACTTCCCTGAGCCAGCAACATGCCCTTGCAGTAAAGCAGGCAATTGATATAGTAGGTTGCATTAGGCGAAGTATTGCCAGCATATTGAAGGAAGTGATCCTTCCCCTCCACCCAGCACTGCTGAGGCCACATCTGGAGTATTGTGTCCGGTCCTGGGCTCCTCAGTACAAAAACAGACATGGACATAATGAAGGGAGTCCAATAAAGGACCAAAAGATGATAAAGGCGTGGGAAGAAAAAAAGCAGCAGCGAGGGGGAATAAGTGCAGGGGGGAAAAAAACTGTGATGAGGAAAGGCTTGGGAAAGCTGGGACTGTTCAGCCTGGAAAATAGAAGGCTGGGGAGGGACTCTCATCGATGTATCTAAATACCTGAAGAGAGGGTGAAAAGAAAATGGATCCAGGCTCTTTTTAGTGGTGCCCAGCAACAACCAGAGGCGATGGATGCAAATTGAGACACAGGAGGTTCTGTCTGAATGTCTGGAAACACAGGTGACTAAGTACTGGCACAGGTTTGCCAGAGAGGTGGTGGAATCTCCATCCTTGGAGGCTCTGCTTCAGGAGGGTTGAAAAGATGACCTCTGTTCCTATCTCAACTATTTTATGGTTATGTGGTAAGTATATATACGTATACATACACACATGTGTGCACCCATATATATATATGCACACACATGATTAACATAAGCATGTACATAAGTGAAAAAAAATTATAAAATTGTATTTTAGATATATCTATGGTTTAGATATAAGCTTATATGTGTGTCATGGTTTAAGCCCACCTAGCAGGCAACAAAACACCACACAGCTGCTTGCTCACTCTTACTCCTTTCTGGTGGGATGGGAGCAGAAAACACAACAGCAGTCTCAAGGGTTGAGATAAAGGACAGTGAGGGCTCACTCACCAATTGTGTCTACAGTTAGAAGACAGACTCAACCTGGGGAAACAAAATCAGTTTAATTTAAACAACAAAAGCACCACAAATTTGTCAATTGAATCAGAATAGGACAGGGAGATATACCACTATATCTTAAATACCATTTCCTCCCACCCGTCCCTTCTTCCCAGGCCCAAGCTCTGCTCCCACTCCCCAGTGACATAGGTGGACAGGGAATGGGGACTGTGGTCAGTCTGTCCCATGTTGATGTTGCTGTTTCCTTCTCTTCAGAGGGAAAACTCCTCCCAGTCTTCCCCTGATGCAACATGGCATCTCTCCACTGGGAGTCAGTCCTCCACAGACTTCTCTAGCCAGCACAGAATCATAGGATGTTTTAGGCTGGAAGAGACCTCTACAGGTCATCTGGTCCAACCCCCCTACACAAGTAGGGACATCTCTACCTAGGTCAGGTCACTCAGAACCCCATCAAACTTGACCTTGAATGGTTCCAGGGTTGGGGCCTCCATCCCCTCTCTGGGCAGCCCATTCAAGTCATCTATCACCCTTATATTAAAGAACTTTTTTCCTAATATCCAGTCTAAATCTGTACTTTCCTAGTTTAAAGCCATTACTCCTTGTCTTATCATTACAAAACCTTTTGAATAGACCATCCCCTGCCTTTTTGTAGGCCCATTTCAGATACTGGAAGGTCACTACAATGTCCCCCGTAGAGCCTTCTCTTCTCCAGGTTGAACAGCTCTAACTCCCTCAGCCTGTCTTCATACAAGAGATGCTCCATTCCCCTGATCATTGTGGTAGCCCTCCTCTCAACACGTTCCAATATTTTTTTCCAATGACTAGGCCTAACAGGAATAACAGCCAACAGGAAGATAAACCAACAAGTGGACTGTATTGAATACAAAAATAAGGACATTCCATGAACAATCGCTGGGGGTACAAACAAGTCAATTAGTTTGCATGCAATTGACATTACCCCCAGCAATCCAGACAAAGACATCACCCGACCAACAATGAGTGGAATAAACAAAGAACCAAGGCTTCCCATGGATGGAATGAGAAACAGCCAGATCAGGAAGTTGATCACATAAGATAAGGGTAGCCACATGGCCAGCTCTCACCCTCCTAGCCCGCATTCACAAAGGTCTAAACAGACTGGGGCCCAGCTCCAGGAGAGTCAGGAGGTCTGCCCTGAACCAGGAAGCTCTGTGGAGTGCACTACA
>NW_008607530.1:0-11107 GCF_000691845.1 Merops nubicus | reverse complement strand
CCTGCCAGTGGTCCCAGCTTTTATCCCCAAGCAGACACCTGACCTTTGTCAACTCCATGTGGGACCCCTGGGGCTCATTTCCCTTCTGGCTCTCCCTGGGGGGAAGCTATAAGGCAAACTCACCTCCTCTGTATGAAGGGCTGTGGGAATCACCCATATGTCAACCTTAATTTGGGGCTAGGGGTTCAAACCCCAGCATTTCATATGTCTACATTCTTCTTGTGCTGGGGGCTCCAGAGCTGGAGACAGGACATTAAGGGGAATGGCCACTCTGATGTGCTTCCTCCCTTCTTCGTCACTGACCTCAATGTCTGCATGGTTTTCTCTCTCTAGTCCCATTTCTCTCCAAAACAAAACAACTCCAAAAACAAAGGAGCTCTCCCAACAAGTTTTCCTCTCTTAAATAGATTATTGCAGAGGTGCTGATCTGCTCGGCCTTCATCAGAGGTGGGTCTGACTTGGAGCTAGGAGAGCATCTCAAAGCTTTTTACAAGAGCCATTCCCGTAACCCCTTCCCCACTATCAAAACCCTACCAGACACAAAACCAACACATGTAAATATATACACGTTATGTCCATTATCCCATATATATACGAGCTTCACTATTTTGTCCCATTTACATTTTGGACCTGATAACAGTTTTCTGAGGAACTGTAATACAAAGATATATACAGTTAGTTGAGATCTATTTGTACTCTATATACAGATACTTGAATATTGAGCAATCACAAACCGTGTTCATATCTCGAGCAGGAATACACATTTGAGCCAAGCAAATGAATAAAGAAAGAAAATGTTATCAATATGCCATAGATAGCAGCAGAATCTTGTATTTGTTGTCATTTCTGTCTAAGGAGAGGTTGCCTGGGAGATACTACTCCGACAATGTGAGCCCTTATACATTTTCATGGACAAATGTCTGCAAATTATCTCTCCTGAGTTTGTTTTGTTCTTTCTTTTCCACCCCCTGCATAATGACCTTGACTCTTGCATATAATGGTATATGATTCTTCTTGGTTGTGCAGGGTTTGGTCTGCTTCCATATACACTACACAGAAAAATTGTGTCCCCAGTTAATGATATAGAACTTCACTAATTTTGAAATGAATTTTTTTGTTCCTCTGTTCAATAAAAAGCCTTCCTGTGACCTTGGAATTTTTTTCTTTATGGGGATAAAATTATCTTCCTGGGACAATATTAGCAAAATATGGTTTTTATTATTTAATAGTTCTTTTCAAAATAAACAAAACTATGGTCTTTGGTAGATAGAAAATGAGCTGGTTTATTGGACCTTCTGTCCTCTGAAGAAAGAAAAAGGAGGACATATAAATAAGAAAATCTACTTTTGACGGACTCCATCTACATTCTGACCAAATAACTTCAGTGAATTCTTGTTAAAGTACACAGTTTACTGTTTTCACTGTTATGATGACAGACCACACTTCCAGCCATTGTAATGAGATACGTATTTTGCTATTTCTGTCAATTGATTTCCTCATATCTTTCACCTGTTCTTCATAACTACACAGAAAAATGTTCCATAGAAGAGAAAAATGGCTTTGACTTAAATGAAAGCTTTGATCCATTTTCTAAGTGAAAGTGTATAGACTAGAAGAGACAGACAAAAATGACAGCTTAATGTAGTCACTTACTTGACAAGAGCCATTCATTCATTAGACATCATTAAGTGCATCTGCACTTAACTCAGTAGTTAAACTGAATGCTTAACTGTTACCTATTTTTTTTTTTTTTTCCAGAAAAAAATTTCACTTCTGAAAAGTTTATGGATTGTTAATGAGTTTTCTCTTTGGAGAGTTTACCTCCAATCTTTAGACACAGAGCATCGTCGCACTTTGATTTGCAGGTTTACATGGCTTCCTTTTATCACCTTCTTCTAGCCCAAAATAGCTCAAACTAAAGCAGAAAGGGAAATAAAGCTAATGGGATGAAACCTATCTTTACTTCAATCAGAGGAGTCAGTAAGGATAGCCACTCCATTTTGTATGGAAAAAAACAATTAGAAAAATATTCTATGTTCTACATAGCTCTTAACTTTCTTTCTTGTGTGTTTTTGAATGAATGGCAAAAAAACCCATTCAGGATTAAGTAATATCTGGCTCAATATCTCCACCAGCACCTTCCCCTGCCCCAGGAATACATGAGGTTTATGGTGAGAAATAGCGTTGCTTTTGTATTCAGGGTTATGTGTGAAAGTATTAGCAGTACTGTTTAAAACAGACCTTCTCCTTGCCAGAATTTATGACATACAGAATTATAAAACGTTGACCTTTTAGGAGCATTTTAATCATTTTTTACCCGATGAATAGTTCATTTTTTCCCATATATCTTCATTTAAGATGGTTTACAAAGGAAAAAACACTTCCAGTGTTTGGAAGCGCTGATGACTTCAGCAGAGATGGTGTTCACCTGCTATTTTATTACATATTTTATTTGATTTTTTTTTTTTAAATTACATTTTTTCAGGCTTCCTCTAGCTGTTATGATCATTTACTTCTAATAAAGGTCAGGATAGCTAAATAGCTTGTCAGACGGAGAAATTACACCCACTCATTTGGTCTAGTGATATTTTTTTTTAGTGGCCTTTTGTACTGATATTCTGGGGTTTTATGAAAGATGTTATTACTTGATTCTTTGATTGATTGATGTAAAGTAAATATACATGCAGAGAGAGAGATGAAGGACATGGTGTGCCTAAGGCTGGGGAACAGCAAGTGTAGGAGTGCAGGAGAGAATATCACATTTTATGAAGGACTCAGATGAAAAAAGCTCAGGGAATATGAGCAATATCTTAATGAAAATAAGACAGATACTTAATCTGAAATAGTAATTATGTGAGAACTATATGCTACATTATTTCTTTTGTAACTAAAAGACCAAATCCCTGGAATTCTCATGACATCTCCTCAGAGTATTTAACCAAGGAACAAATCAGTTATTTAGTCTTAGTATTTAACTAAGTCTCAGGATTTAGCACAAAATTTCAGGATCTAGTCTGACTAAATTAGGCATCTTATAAATATATATATATATTTTTTTTTTGTACAGCTTTCCCTTAATTGAGACCCTCAGCAACAACAAAGTCAGAAAGGAATGGAAGTAAGAGGCATATACTGTGTTCACATCATCCATAAGGAAGGATGTTAGTTGTTGTCGTGAGCACATTGTGCTTCACCTTACTAGCTCTTTATTAGCTACAGGCTACCCAGTCAATGTAAACAGTTACCTTTGTTTTGAAAGCAGCAGAGCTAACATTTAGGATTTTTTATACAATTTTTAGATGGCCAGTTTTCCATAATATCTACATTTCCTGTTTAACTGTAAGTGATACATAGAAAATTTTATGGTTTTGTTTTTGTGGGAAACTGATGAATTTCTAAGCTGCTAAGCTGCAAAATTAATTTTATCACATCATCAATCATCTCAAAATTCCTGTTGCTTTCCAGCTGAAGCACTGACATCTCTATCAGAAAACACATATGGGCCAGATGCACAAAAACATCTTGGTGTTGAACTGTTTCCTGGACAGAATGTGGGTATCTAAGCTGAATTTTGGATGCCATGAGATCCTTTTCCAGACTTTATGTACATTTTTGTGATTCTGATCTAAAGTAATTACCTTAAGCCAACTGATGTTCACGTGCTCTTGAATGGTAATTTTCTGGAAGCTTGGAGAAATGGGAAAGAGGCAGATGGAAATTCACCAAATTAATCCTCTAAATATACCTTACCCTCATATGCAAAAAGCTGAGGGTTGAGAAGTAAAAAGTGCCTTTACATAGAATACTTCCACAAATCCTGACAGCAGAAACCTTGGCAAATACTTCTGAAATTTACTGAAATTTACTTTCACTAGGGCACAGGACAAGACATACTAATAAATGACTCAGTTTATTCGTGTTCAAGACCCTTTTGAACTTAGCCCTCTGCATAGTTGTTTATGAGGGTGACAGGGAAGTATTCTAATATTTTAAAGAACCTATGAAGCTTCCGAGATCTTTAATTTATTTAAGTGTGATGAATGTATTCAATCCTATGCTCTCAGTATGGTAGGATGGAAAAGAAATCTAGAGACAGTATTGCAGAAGAGTTTAATCAGTTGGTCCATACTGGGTGAGGCAGGTAGGCAGAATTCTGTTAATAGTTTTGGCTTATACCTCGGGCCAGTGTGATGCACGCATTGATTTATTTTCCATTGGCAAAAAGTGTTGGTTGGAGGTAATTCTTCTTATATAACAGATCAGGCTTGAGTAATGTGTGATGTCTTGTCTTGAAACATAATGCGTGATATAAGTTATGGTATTATATGTGCTGCTTTTTCTGAAGGTCTTTCTTGAATGAATTCTCTTCAAGTAATTGCTTATTCCTACATTAGGTATTGCTTTGTTTCCATCTAGCTGTGCTTTCTTTTCAGTGCGTTATCAGCTAGGGGCAAGACACTTGCTCAAAAACAAACATCAGAATAACTATAGTTTTATTATGTGTTCTGAAACAAGTGTGTTGTATGAAATTACTTCTGGTTAATTGTGTCATAAGGCATGAGAGTATCCTTCAATGGCACCCTGGAAGATGTTAGGGAGAAAACATACAAAATAGTGTATACTGAAAAAAAACCAACCCTACTCTTTTAACATTTTTTGTTGTTGCTAGCAGTAATCAGACCATCAGTTTTTAAAGTTAAAATTTTCCTTTTTCTGTTGTAGGTAGAAGATAAATGAAATTTTGATCAGAAGAGAAAAGTATCTTCACTTAACAAGAAATTAATTAGGGTACTCATACACTTCAAGTGCAAATAACAGGAGAAAATCATGTCCTGCCAACAGAATAAAATAATTTGACAGTGCATCTCAGGGAGAAAGCTAAAAGCAACTCAATACAAAATTAAATACTTAACAAGGCACAGCAGACACACAAGATAACTAATTTACTGTCCTTTTCAGACTGATATTTAAGACACTTAGTATCATGAATTTATTTTTCTTACTTTCTGGATTGGATTGCATCCATGTTCGTTTTATCAACATGATCTCTGCTGAAGTGTTTGCACTGCTGCTGGAACAGTTGTGCAACACTTGCTGTTATCCCTTTTCTCAGGTAATGGGAAAAGGTATAGAAATGAGTCATTAAAATCTGTAATACAGCTCATACCCATTTGAAAAGATCCATCTGTATGAAACACAAAGATAATGAAACGGAATGTTTGATATGAAAGGAAGTGTAGGAAGAGTAACATTTTTAAAGAATGGTAAGACTTTTATTGGTCCTTCTTCCATAATGCTTTGGAATCTTTTTAATGGTGTAGACAAAGAGATGATACCAACTTTTTGATCATTTGTTGTACATAGAAATAATAAATTTCTGAAGTACTTGTGTATTAAATCTGCATTTATATTAGGAGTTGTTTCACATGAGATATCTATCTCTTGAAATGATATGAACATTTCTGTATAAAAGCAAAATACTTACGAAATGTTTTAGTTATACTTCCTTCATTCTGATACTGATGGCATTGTTGTTCCAAACTGTTTAGTTTTATTCTGCATCCTCATATTCTCTTGTCTCAAAAAGAAACTGTTGCTTTTAGACCTGTCTATTCTTTGGCCAATTAAAGATTTTGAGAATTTTTTTTGTCTTTTAATTTTTAATTGATATAGAAGCCAGATAGTGCTGACATTTATGGTCCTTCCTTCATGTTTGAACACCTCCATTGGAAATGGCTGTTAAGGTCCCAGTATGAGATTCCACACAGTACAGCTTTGCAGAAAATGTGTGCCAAGATCATACTGCAACAGGCTATCCACATGCTGCATAGCTCACTGTCCTTTTTGTAGTTTACTTCTGATGAAGTTTCCCTCAGTATTTCACTGTTCTCATTCATCTTTCTGCTTGTACTTACTCTTTGTTTTTCAGCTACATTTTATCTGTAGGTCTTGTCCATTGTAGGATGCCTATAAAAGAACAGAAATGCAAAGAACAGCAAAGAATGTCAACCAGCTGTTCCTTTTGGCCATTGTTTCTGGGAACTCACCAAAAATGTACCCTCTATTGCCTGGTCTGCACTGTGCTAAACCAACATGTTTTCTCCCATATTTCTGTATTCTTAATTCCATCAGTTTTACAGTAAAGAGAAGATCCATGATGATCAAGGTGCTTCCTCCATTTCCCTGTAGCTGAAGTAAATCAGAATACATTGATGGCCTCTAATTTACCAGATTGCAGAAAGTCTTCCCTAATCCTATTGTTTGCAGCACATACAACAACTGAGATACTGGTTTTCTGTATTTGCAGGTAGATATTTTTCTTCCCCGTTCTTCTTCTTTCTGTCTTTTCCTGTTCTTCCTGACATGTCAGCTTGTGCCAGCTTGCAGCATACAGATGCAAGGCTTAAATCAAATACAGGATTAAAGCTATGAGAAGACACATGATTTTCCTTTTTTCAATTTAGAACTATAGGAAGGAAGTCACAGTCCTATTTTGGGTAAAAATAAAGAAAAAGTAATTTTTCTTTAACTACAGAAAAATAATTAAATTCTTGTAGCTAAAGAAGGGTACCCTATGTTATCCCATCAGTGCATCTCAGCTCCCTCTGGGTTGAATAATCTTTTTCCTAGTTTTAATTGTGTTTACTTGGAAAGACAAATATGAAAGATTTTCATGAAGTGTTCATTTGTTCCAGGGAAATCAACTGTGAACAGGGAAAGCTTTTACATGATAAAAAGCTCCTAGTCACTATCCAATGACAGTACTCACTGGGACAACAAGCCATTCACAGGTAACCATTAAAGAAGAGCTAACGACAATTATTCTTTTAGGCAACATCTATGTAAATATTGAGATTGTTCTGTAAAGCACAGAGGCAGCTGGACTATATGAAACAATGATTCTATTAAATAATTAATAACTTTGTGTCTATCAATATAATATTTTCTGTGTATTATTTATGCAGAGGTAGAATGACATTTCATTTTTCTGTCTGTAAAAACATAAAAATTCTTACTCTAAAAAAAAAGATGAGATCTAATTTAAAAATGTGCATTTTAAAATTTCCTTTTGTGTATATCTAGTGTTATATTCTCCTTCCTTCAAGAATTTGTATTTACTCTTGTACAAAGTCTGGGTAATAAGGAATAACAAAGTGCAATTTTAATTTCAAATTCCTGCAATGCATAAAACCACAAAATTATGATATATGAAATGTTGAAATATGGTTAGAGACTAGCAACTGTGTTTCATAGTTTTCTTTTGCTTTAAGTCCCTGAATGTTTCTCACAGTGGAAAATGCCAGGGTGCTTCTCTGGACATGTGGATTGACAAGTATCCACAGATCTGCAGGTCTTCCTGAAGGTGGCTCCATTTGCTAAAGGTTAAATTAGACAATCCAGGATCAGCTCAACTGGAAATTCTTATCAGTGATTGGTCAGAAGGGGAAAAAAAAGTAGTAATTGCTCAGATAACAGGTATGGGTGATGTAACGGCAAGATTTCCATTAAATAGTTCTGGGATTTAACCAACATTTTCTTTAAACTAATCAACAGAGCAAAAACTCTATAAAAAAAAAGAACAGTCTTTGCTGATTTACAGTATGTATCAATCTCAGTTCTGAAGCATATACCATCTTAAAGAGTGTTTTTCCTTCCTTTTTAATTCTGAGTACTAAAAAGTATAGGTTCGTTAGACTGTATCTCATTCAGACATAATTGCTTCCAGGTTCAGTGAAATACAGAGACAGAAAACAAGAGACCTTAAGAAGGCTAGTTGTTTATTTTATGATAGTGATCAATTCTGCCTTAAATTACTTCAGCTCAGGATGTAGATGAAAAGATAAAATGTACCAAGCTTCATTTCAAAAGAAATTCTAAAATAGGAAATGGAAGAGGAAATTAAATTTCGGTGTACTGCAGAAGTAAAGAACTATAGATTCAAAACCACTGAAAATCAGGGAATACAGTTATATTTGGTCTGATGGGTTAAAAAAAAGAAAAAAGAAAAAGAAAAAAAGAATAGTGGTGAAATATTTCTAGCTAATTTAAATTCAGGATAACTAACAGGTAAACCCCCCCATCCTTATTAGCAAATACTCTTTGAACACTGAGTTTTTTCATGATGTCCTAATGGCTCAGAGGCAATAAATGAATAATGGAAAGATCATATTTTTCCACTGTAGAAGGTAAACCCTTAAAACCATACAGAACTCTAAGATATGTAGTGAAAGTGATCTAAAGTTAATAGAGTTCTACCAGGTTACTGGAAGCTAAACTAGCTGTTATCTCCAAACTCAGCTAAAGCATCTCTGAAACATATTGTGTCAGTTAATAATTTTCTGTTTGATATACCTTTAGAAAAAGACTTTAAACCTACTTTAGGTACTTCAACATTGTTCAAAGTATTATATGCAATATTTATACATATTATAGCTTCCCATCAGAGAGTAATGCCTTTTACATCTCTTCTAAATCATCTTTCTCACAGTTCTGTCATAATCCCCCATAAATTGATGACAACACTATAATCCAGCAGTTAAACTTCTATGTGCAGAATACTTGCATATGAAAAAGTGTTTGTCATTTAACAGAATGGTAGGGGTTGGAAAGGACCCAAAATAATATCAGTGCTTGTGGTATGTGGTGAAATAGATTTACAAGACAACAAAATCGTAGCTTCATCTACAGCAAGGGGCCGGAAAAGAACTTTATCTGCCCTGCTGAAGACCTTCAAATCTTTGATGTCTGCTCCTCTCTGATAAATACAAGATAGTGATTATTGTCATATTGTGAAGCATTTACAGTTGTTATGTATATGTACACATTGGAATCCGAGATATATTTAATACATTATACATGTAGTGGAATTTTCACTTTCTGTTCAATATTTCCAATCTTGTAAGAATAGCACAGCTTTTCCCCAGAAGATGAATCACTTGAGCATAAAATAATTTAAAGAAAAATATTCAGTCACTTCTGCCTTTAAATATTTTTCTGTTGAGTTGAAATAGGGTATGAATCCTACAAACTTTTGAGTAGTTATCCAAGTCAAATAAAAATGGATTTAATAAAGTGAAGAAGAGCTTCTTTTTTTTTCTGTTTTTTTTTGTTTGTTTGTTTGTTTGTTTTTTTAATAATTTAGGAATAGGCTTCCAAATTAAAAAATCTTATCCTGCACTCAAGAAAGACCATCAAAGAATTCACTCAAGAAAAAAGTACACAAGTGAGGTGAAGAGATGAGTACATAGATGTAGACTGGAAATTATAGTGCATAATAGTAGAAATACTAGTTGTTCTAGCTGTTGGCAAAGCAAGATAAAAAATGAAGGAAACAGAGTAGCAGACTCTTCATAGCATGGGGAGAAACCTACATTTAACATTTTATTTACAGTTTATTTTAAATAAATTTATATTCAATGACTCTTACCTCTGAAAGGATTTAGGAAGACTTGGAAAAGGAAAAATATTAATTTCATGAAACAGCCTGAACTTGAAGACAGTATTTTCTTCTTTCTGTTGGGCGATTAAAATATCATTGTGTCCTGGTGGAAGTTCAAGGCTGTGCTTCCTACTGTTTGACCTGTAACACATAAGACACTTTGTATATATATATAAAGTTTACTTGTTATTTTGAAGTTCTGGAGTTTTTTTTTAATATGAAGCAACAGCCAAATATTTAAGTGACAGTGTTTTCTGGTGATTGTTTTTATTTAGAATAATTTTAAACTGCATACTTTTAAGTTTAAATGAATGAAACTTTTTAAAAATATGGTCGGGAAACAGTAATAAGTGTCTTCATGACTTCTAACTAAAAAACACCATCTATGGTCTATAGAAAGAACATTTCTACTTTAGTGGTGAAAATAACCGTTGAGTTTGGGGCGAAAAATACTCTGAACAGATATGAATAAGCTTTCTATTTAAAAAAAGGCTTCCCAGGAAGGACCACAGGCACACTCAGACACTCAAGGCTTTTTTTTTATCATACATCCACTATAATCATTTAGTACTGTGACTTGTTCTGGTCTAAGAAAAAAAAAAAAAAAAACAAAAAAACATGGTTTCTTCAGAGAGAGTAGCAGCACTATGGTTTTAAGTTTGTGTATGAGAGCAATCTAACATCAGCTTCAAACTGTATCAGCTTTTACTCCATTTGAGCAGAGAACTTTAAAAAAAATCCCTGTTATAATTAGAAGAAACTATAAACATGATAAATTACTAAAATACTGATGTTATGGTAAACAAAGCTGACAATATCCGTTTGATAATTATTTTTAAAAAATAAATAAAACATCTGTCATGCTTGATAAATTTAATTGCAGAATGTTTTTTATATGTAGAGGTTGCAGTCTGTTGGTGGTAATCAAACTAATCATTTGTTCCTGCTACTTAGTAAGGTTTATTTTGCATTAGTGAAAACATAAAGGTAGCACAGTAGACATGCTACTAGCATCTGTATCTGAATACAGATGATATTGATGTCCTTCCCATACAGAAGGATGACAGCACAATGGATATTTTTATTTCGTCATCATTTCCCTATTTGAATGGTAGTCAGAAACTGAAAAGAAGAATGTGCAGAAAACCCCAATTATTAATTGCTTTAATCTTATTCAAACTTGCAAGTCCATGAAGGTGTCATCCCAAAGGCTAAACTAAGTATGCTTTGGATCTGGCTGCATCATTAGTAACTTGGAACAAAAGACAAGATTATTTTGGCTGGCCTCTTTTCTTCCTAGATTTTTCCTGATCTGATAGAGATTGTTTTTACCCACTCTTCCCATGCAGCTCTATTCAGTCTCAAACTGAACACACTACTCAAAAACACTCCTGTCACTTTAATGTTGGAAAAAGACTTTTCCTTGGTTATATAATTATTCAGCTCAAAGTACCTGAAATTAAAGTGGAAGTTGCTGTTCTTTCATATAATGCACTGCTCTTATTTCTATTACAATCTTAATTTCAGCAAGCACACTGCTGCATTTTAAAATGTCCTTCTCTGAACTCTGAGTGGCTGATTTGAGGGCTTCTCTTTGTTTCTCTAATAAAAGAGCTGAGACTTTGAATTTTACTTGGAGATTATGCACCCTGCTGTTAATATATATAT
>NW_008607529.1:14543-30916 GCF_000691845.1 Merops nubicus | reverse complement strand
ATATTATTATTATAATTATATTTATGTAATTATTTAATATACACATATATATATTAATCTTTGAATCAGATTTGTTTTCTTATCCATGCATTTTTATGGTGAAATACAAGTTTTGTGGCACAGAAGTGATTTATGCAGTACTCCACAAGAGGAATTAAATTGCAAATGGTAACCAAAACCAAAGTAAACATGTTTGTTTATAAAATGTTGTACATTCAGTGAAAAATACACAAAAATATCACTAACGAAATGGCTGTTTATTGTGGAATAAATGTAAGACTAAAGTTGAATAACAGTCAAATGTTTACTAATTTTTCTAATATATTCTGGAAAACTTGTATTAATAGATGTTTATTATATAGTTATTTTTTGTAGGCATCTTTGAAAGAGAAAAATGAAACCATGACCCATCTAAGATGAGGAAAACACCACAACTATATCTTTACTACTCAACGGGCTTTGAGCATATTCCTGTGACAAAGTAGATTCTCTTATTAAAGTGTCTATAGTTTTTGCACAAATAATTTCAATTTGATTCTGGTACTGTAAAACAAAACCCAGGATATTCAGACCTTTTATTTGGTTGGGGGGCAGGGGGTAGAATTTTTTTTATTTCTTTTTCCCCTGGAAGCTATATAATCTAGACTCTCAGAGCAGGAGCAATAGTGTTTGGTTACTCAGTTGTTTGTCAGGAAAAAGAAGAATTAATTTTAAGAAGGAAACATATCAAAAGTTCCATCCAAATAATTTTCTTGTCACAGTTAATGTTAAAAGAGCTATGAATGTAGTAAGCTCTTCACACAACGTATCTTATTTTAAGATTTTAAGACTAAGATTTTTATTATAGTGATGTGTTAATAGGAACAATTAGGAAGATGAGCCCTGAGGATTTTCATTAATCCTTCTTTTTCTCTTTTAAGGGACCAGATTGTGCCATGTTGGGCAATTGCAGAGCTGCATTAGCATATGAGCAAGGCTGAAGACAAAGCTGCATCTCCTCTGAAGAATAAAAGAAGTTAAAGTACAGTCTTCGTATCTAAGCAACAATCCTGCCTGAAGCTCAAGGAGAACATCATCTCTCATGCCTAACTATTCCTTTAATGTGAGTGAACCCCTGAAGGCACTTGGGTGAGGACTTGTCTGTGCTCAGGGGCTGCCATATTGCAAAGTTTCAGAAATAGTGCCTTATTTCCTTAGTTTAACACAATTCTCCAGATAATCACAGGAGAATTGAGCTAGCTTAATAAAAGACTCCATTCTCATTAGCTATTTAGGTTAATACTATGTCAATCCCTACTTCATTCAAAACATTTGGGAGTTCTTCTAAAGTCAGCATAGAAATCATGACGACCTGCTATGGTTGCTGCCATATGGAGTTATCTACTGAGAACCAAAATTAATTCAGTCTGAAGGATATAGACAGTCCTACAGTTCTGTGGAATAATGCAGTGGATTCTTTCCCAACATTTCAATACTGTACATTTTGATAAATTATTGAGATTTCTTTAGGAAGAAGAAGAATAAAATCATACCATTGAGAATAAGAAGTCATCTTTCCTAAGTTTCCATCTTTTTAAAATTTTGTAGAGCAAGAGGATGGTGCATGAATCACAGTAGTGCTCTAATCAGCACTGTTCCTATGAGCTTGAGATGGAGGAAACACTGTTCTTTGATACAAGAATCATGGAATGGACATAAAACTGTTTAAGACAGGTTAGAAATATTCCATGGACTCATAAAGGGGTGTGTTTGAAAAATGAAGTGGAGACTATGGCTTAATAGTTACAAACTGAGAGATGAGATAACTGTGTTATGTGGATTGATGCATTTACAGGAAAGCAGTAGTCATTTTGTTCCATGTTGAGTTTCCAAAGTTCAAAAAAAAACAAAAAACAACTACTTTGGAAAAAAATTTTCAACTGAATCTTCAAGTTCCTTTTAGATTATGAACAGACTACAAATTGTTGAAGCCAGTGTTAATTTTGTTCACTGAGGAAAGACTTACTGGCACAAATAGGAAAAATCACAGAATCACAGAATCACAGAATGATTGAGGTTGGAAGGGATCTCTGGAGGTCATCTAGTCCTACCCACCTGCTAAAGCATGTTCACCCAGAGCAGGTTATACAGGATCCAGTCCAGGTGAGTTCTGAAACTCTCCAAAGAGACTCCACAACCTCTCTAGGCAGCATGTTCCAGGGCTCTGGCACTTTCAAAGGAAAGAAGGTTTTTGTTATCTTTAGACGGAATTTCCTCTGTTCTAGTGTGTGTCCATTGCCTCTTGTCCTGTACAGGACACCACTGAAAAGAGACTGGCCCTGTGCTCTTGACACCCATGAGCCCTTTAGATATTGATAAGCACTGATAAGATCCTCTCTCAGTCTTGTCTTCTCCAGGCTCACCAGCCCCAGGTCTCTCAGCCTTTCCTCGTAAAGAGAGATTCTCCAGTGCTCTCATCATTTTTGTAGCCCTCCATTGGACTCTCTCCAGTAGTTCCTTGTCTTGAACTGGCCAGATGTGGCCTCATGAGGGCAGAATAAAGAGGGAGGAGAACCTCCCTCAACCCTCAATTGGTCACAGTCTTCTTAATGCACCCAGGATACCATTGTCCATCTTGGACACAAGGGGACATTGCTAGCTGATGATCTCTTCCACAACAACAAAACTTTCTAGCTTGACTTTGGCCCTGGGCATAAATGCAGGGTTCATATGAGGATTTAACTGATAGTGTAGGCAGATACTTGCCTTTTCTTGTTTGAGTTTTGAGAGGCAGGGCACTAGTATCTCTCCTTCTCACTGATCAAAACCATGATTGCCTAACCTATGTGTTATGTTGAGGACAAGTTTCACTAATTCATAGCATGTAGATTTATCTGATTTTTGCTTTAATATCTGAAGAGTAGCTTGCTGTAATAACTCTTTGTAAGCAAGTAATTGCATTCAGTGCTCTGCTCTTGAAGTAAGAAAGGTTTCTGCATCCGAACCACTGTCTGAAATGAGAACAAGCCAAGAAACAGATGTCTTATTCATATATTAATTTCACCAGCAAGAAGTCGCATGTAGTATTGTTAATTAAACCACAAATGTCTGTAATTTTCTGAGGGTTCATGGATCTACGTTCACAAGCTATGTAATCAAGGATAAAATCAAGATCTGTAAGATGTAGTAAGGCGTGTTTAATTTTTCTACTATAACAATATCTCCTGGGAGAGTAGTAGCCTTGAAAGGTAAGTCTGACAAATAAGGAATCAGTTTGCTTTCTGTGGTGGTTGAGCCAGTCTGAACACCTGCTCTGCTCTGGTGTAATTTTCCTGCACACAGCTTCAAATAGTGTTTAATGATCACCCGCAGCATTTGTAATAAAAACTGAATAAAAGCTCCATACAGAGAAAATAAATGCACCTCTAGTGAGCTTGAGTGTTGACTTGAGAAATAGAAGAAAACATAGTTCTTCAATATTAAATAAGACTTTCTCACTAAACCAGAGGTAGACAATTGATTTCCAGTTCTGTGGCCAAGGAAGAAACACAGGGAAGATTTTTTTATTTTGTTGGGACTGGCAAAGGAAATGTAATTCAAAAATGAACAGCAGCCACAGCAAAACAAAACAAGCAAGATCTTTTCCAGGAGTTCATTTGGCAAAAAAGACTGCATCATGCTCTTCTCTGTGGCCTTGCACTGGTTATCTGAGCTTTTATCTGGTCTCTATAGTCCCAATGGCCAGGCTTAAAGACCAGCTAAGAGTTGATCTGAAGAGTCCAAGAGGAGAAGTAGCAGCACAGAGAGGGTGACCTGCTGACCTAGTGCCAGGTTGTGCACCTCTGTAAATGATTTCAACACAGCAATACCGTTCCCAACACTGAGACCCTGTGCTTTTATTTGCACTGTCAGTCAGTTCCTGTAATCAATTCAAAGGTTTTGTTTGACCCTGATGTTTACTTCAAAATCACTTGACAAAATAGGTGATTTTAGTCACAGTGGATGGCCTTGAATAGCAATTGGTCAGTACTTTTCCAGGAGTAAGGGAAGATTATTGTTGTGGTACAATTTTTTCAAAATAATTTTTGCTTGTTGAGTTTGACTGTCTTGGTTTTGTATCATACAGCACTTGCCAAGATGTCTTCTAAATATTTATATTTCTTAGATGTGGTTTGAGCAATATAGTTTTAAACCGAAATGTCTCATGTCCCATAGTCAAAACCAGTTTAATTTCTAAATTTATAAGCGATGATAATACCATGCTACCAATATTTAAAGATACTTAGTCCTAACTGCACCACTCAGTAATTGCCAATTTAAATAACAGGAAAAGTAGATGCAAAAGGAGACTCCATTCCTATATCAAATTCAATTAAATGGCTTCGGAAAGCTTTGAGTATCTTACTTTCTATAGCAAAAGAATCTATTTTTTTTTTCTTGAGTCAGAATTTGCTGAGCACAATTTTTGTCTTAAAAGGACTATCTTCAAACAACCATGTTTGATTTTTGCTGATGACCTTTATGAGGCACCCCCTCCAACAACGACAATCACTTAGAGGTTTTGTTCATAGTAGAAAACTGTGGTGGTTATAAATCTCTGCGGGGTCTGGTAATATATATTTCAAATCCCATTAATTAAATGCCTTCAGCAAAACCAATTTGCCTTGCTGGAATTTCTGCTAGTCTATCTTAAATGTCATCAACATACAGAGGAGACCTCTGGGCTTTTTGTGCTGCTGCAGCAGGCAGATTGTGCAGTGTATTGTGGAAGGGCACTGTCTCACCACAGCACCATCTGCTTGAAAGTGCAGGGGGAAATGCTGAACACTTTCCTGAGTTTCATGCCATAAAAACAGTGAATAGGAGCTCATTAGCCTACAGCAGCTCCCATTGTAATCACATTATATTCATGCAGAGAAAATTGCCTGCCGGAACAGTAAGTCCCTCATATTGTTTAACACTGGTTGGATGCTTCCTGCCATTTCTGCAACGCAGATCTCTTCCGTTGTTTTCACTGCAGGAGAAATATTTTGCAGATTTTCTACTCAAACAACATTCTGCAATGTCTCATGGATGTTAACACTTTAGAGAAACAGTCTAAAATGGAGTGCAGTTTTTTAGGTTTCTCACGTTATCACATTTTTGGTTTACTGAAATAATTTTATTTGAGAGAAAGTTAAATGCTCTCATTATAAAGAAAAAAGCAATAGTTAGGTATCAAAAGTTTAACTTGTGTTAGGAGTACTTCAGTAGTACTCTGAAAAAATTACTGCAGTGTTTGTTCCCCCTTGAGTTTCATAATCCTTGTAATTTTAAAAAGCTTCTTGGGTTTGATAATTTGTGTAAAAAGAGATAAGCGAGTTATGCTCTACAACATTTGTGTTTCATCCTGATGAAGGCTAAACAGAAGTGGTGGGTGGATGGAACTTTTATGGCTCAAAGCAACAGCCACTGTTACCACAGAGCTGTGCTAGATTGCTGTAGCTACAAGTCTCAAGCAGAACAGGGTAGGGTTGGGTTGGAAAGGAACCCACATTTATTGCCCTAATGGCAGTAAATGCCAACGAATGAGAGGTTAAAACAGTCTAATATAACAACACTGTAGAATACTTCACAGTCTCTGAGATTTTTCACATTTGTAATGAGGAGTAATTACCGTGCAACCTGCATTTATGGTTATCAAATAGAAAGATTAAAGTTTTTCATTGTTTTCTGTTTTTTCCTCCTCTTTTTTTTGTATCTCATGATGAAGCTCAAATACAAGAAAGCTCTTCTGCAATCTCGCAGAATTAAATGTGGTGATGGTGGTTGTGGTGATGATCTATAAGAAAAAAAATAAGTACTCTAATTTTGTTTCCTGATGTGCTTAACCTCAACAAAATGCTCTGTGTGTTTAATGTCAGTCTTTGTGTGAAAGGGGTTTTATTTTATTGCTCTGCTTTATCAATGAAACTAGTTACACAGAGAGAATTTCTGGTCTTACTTGAGCGAAAGACAATTTGTATAGTTTTTCATTTGAGACAGATTGAACATCAGTAATCCGTTTATTAAACAACTTTGCTTTAGTTTTTTTGCTACAACCTAAAGAATATGGAGAAGTAGAAATTATTTATAACAGTCTCTGGGTTAGGTATTGTACTTCACCTGAGCTACAGGTGTTGAACTACACTTGAGCTATAGGTGAAGTCTAAAACTTTATCCTTTTCTTGTGGTGTGATGAGAAACAGAGGGAAACTTTTGGCCAGGTTTTTTTTTTTTTTCCTCCTGCCTTTCTTTGTTTTTACCCCACTTTCCCAGCATTTCCCCCATGGCTGGACACTGGGTGCATCTGGAGATCCTGCATACCTCTTATTGGGAGCAGTAGGGCAAAGCAGATCTGGAAACCCTTTTATTCCCATTAAAAACCAAAAGGATAGCTTTTTGTTTGTTTTGTTATTGTCCTTGTTTGTTTGTTTTATTTCAAGTAAAACCAACGAGACTCATCTTCTCCTTGAATCTGAATTTTGCAAGTTTGTTATCAAGGTACAAACTTAATGGAAGGACCTTTTCTCTTAAACCTCTTCCCCAAGTTTTGTCACGTGTTAACAAAATTAACCTAATTTAGTCTGTGTTCTCTATGGAGGGAAAGCTCTCAGAGATTCCTCAGTATTTTAATATTTTTTTAAAAAGTTTTAAAAATCTGTTTCACCTCACTGACATGATTAAACCACAAAACCCAAATTCATGGTTTCCCAACTTGTATTTGAAAGCAGAATTCAGAACTTTTAAAGGTGTTAAAAAATACTCTTATTAGTTATTTTTTTTGTTTGTTTTCAAGGAAAATAACTGTAGTCACCAATTATATAAGCTTAATCCGAACTATTATTTTAACTAACTAAAAGTAAAAAAAAACATGCTGTAACTCCTAAGTGTTCATGCTTCAATATGCTGCTTTTGGAAGCACTTTGTACGTTAGAATTGTTTATAGTTCCAGCTTGGCTAATTATAATATAAAAATGTTGTTTGGTGTGGATAAGGACAGAGAAATCTCCAAATGGCTAAATGTTAGGAATAAATATGCCATTTTTTTGAATGCTTAATCATTTCTTCTAATCTCTTATCTACCTTCATTAAAACTGTAAAATTGCTGTAGTCATCATTTGTGGGCATACATGCTAATCTTGATTAGAAAATAAATAGGGATGTGTTTTATAATCACCATATAATTAAGGAAACAATCACAATCTCATGAAAGATAGCAAATACAAATTAAACTGTTGAAGTCTTAATTATAAGTACTAGTGGATTGAAATGTGATTTAAGCATGGCTCAGAGATTTTTGAGACTGTATTTTTAAAGGTTGATGTTTTCCCAGTACAGCCTTATTATAATGTGCTTCTTCAGTAATTCAACAAACACTAGGCCAATTTCTTCTGCTGCTTTGGTGGTGTTCCTGTGGACTTCCTAGGAAAATCTGTGGAAAAGATATATTGAAGGAGACTAGATATATGATAATATAGTTCTTATTTGAGATAAATCTCAAAATTATGCTATCTGATAAAATGAATATGTCTTATCAAGAAAGGAGGGGGGCTCTTAGTCCCTCCAAATCACTGCAAAGTGTCTAAGATGCTATTTTTCCCCATCATTTTTCATGCAGACTTCTGGCAGAAGTTTGGATTTGTAACAATAAACAGAAATATGATTCTCAGGATCTTTAAGATTTATTCACCAGAGAAATCTGCAATTACTTCAGTTTCATGCTGACTTTTGAGATATCACTGTTTCGGCAACAAAATCTCAAATTCTGCTCTCATTCACTGAACTGCTTTCACTTCTTTTTGTCTTAGTGTCCTCAGAAGTCTTTGTGGATATATTCTGTATTCCATCGCTTGCACCATCAACATGTGAGGCAGCACTGGCACTGAGGTTGCTCAAGCTGACCTTCTGCAGACCTCTCTTGGAATAATAGCCCAAGTTTGTTAATTACCTTCAGAGGGGTTTGTTTGGCTTTGGTTTGCTTTTGCTTTTGAAATAATTTTTGGTTGTCTTTATGATAAATTAGCTAGATGTATCTTTACTGATTGCCTTCAAGCATGCTCCTGGGACAGTGTATTAGAGAAGAAAGTTATAAGCACTGGTTGGTAAGATCTCTTTCTCTAACTGCAAGAACCTTGAAGTGCAAACACATTGTCTTTCTCCTTAAATATAAATTTTTCAGATGATTGTTCACTTAAAAGATTTTTTTCTCTGTTTCTATCTTGTCTACTTAACTAATTTGTTATTTCAGAAATTAAAGTGACCTTTTTACTTAATTTTCTTCACTCCTCACTCTTTCAAGCTCTCACAAAGGTGTTTTTTTTTCCCTCTATTTATTTTACAGAACAATTTTTTTATTTGCTGTAGTCAATTCATAGCTAGAAAATGGAAACCTTTTTCTGCCTCTAGCAAGGAATTAGTTTTGCACAGCCATTCATCTCTAAATTGAATTAGTTTGCAGATGTTCCTCTTATCTATATGCTTTAGAGAGATTAAAACCTCAGGGTTCAGAGTACTGACTGACCTCTGCAACTTCAAATTTTTTGTTCTTTGCTTTAAAGCAATTTATTTATCAGTTCTAATGTCCAAGGCTTTATCCATGAAGCTTTTAAGCTTATTAGGAACCTGCCATCTGGAACACTATATTAACGAAAGCTTCTCAGAGGAATCTGTTGTAATAATAACATATTTCTTTAGATGTGTGCTCTTAAAACATATTTCTTCTCATCAAGGTTTAGAACACAACCTGGGCTTCACTTCTTTCAGGTATGATTTTCTACTTCTAACATTACAATTTTTTTTCCCCTTTTCCCTCTGATAAATATTTTCATGTTGGAATAAATCCTTAAATAATCTGATTATGAATATATAATTTAAAGCAGAAATTGATCTTTTAGTCAAATACATGCGTACAGTGAATTAAAAATTCAAGGGCAGGGTACATAATCCAAATGAGAGGAGATAATACATTTGGAGGGTAAACGTTGATCTTGATTTCTATGACACACATGGGCAGACAAAACACAAGCTCATTAAGTCTCACCATTTATTATGTAAATGACATACTTCACTTTGCTACTATCTATTTTTCTATTGAATACAGCTTTGATAAATATTAAGCACAAGTGACTAAGTTTAATAAACCTATTCTATTCTTCAGGCTAAACTTATTCTTATTTATTGTAATTGATATAACATTGCTACCTATCATATTGCTAATCCAAAGCAATTTTTTGAATTTTAGAGTTAATTTTAGCAATTTTCTATATTTAGAAGAAAAGCCACAAATATAATATTTTATAATTTTTTTCAATCATTTCTTTAAATGAAGAATGTTGGTTTGCTGCTCCAAATGCATTTATTAAAACAGTTATGTTACAAATGTAAAACACACTAGCATGAACTTATTAAAAGGAAATGATAAATCAAGATTATTCAAACTATTTAATTTCTTGAACTTTTTTTCCCCTTTATAATTTCAACATTTCTCACAAGATGGTACACTTACACATCCCAGGGCTGCATGGCTCAGATATGATAACCCTGCAGCTTGGAAATCAAGTAATTATGTTGATGAGGAATTGCACCCAGATGTGTTGACACTGACTCTTCTGGCTTTGGGATGACTTTGAAATGCTTTGTACTGTGTAGAGTTGATGTACGATGTGTCTTCAAACTGCTGTAACTCAGACTGGTCACAGGGGTATTCACATGGGTTCAGTGTGGCCTCCTGATGTTCTTTCTCTCCTGACTCTGCTCACAACTCAGACCTGAGCACTCTCATTCTGGGTTGCTGAGAGTCTTTCATGTTAAAACTCTGCATCTTCAAGACTATGTTGTCAGCATGACTGGAGGATTTAAAATTTCCCAAATCTTACTGATGACTTCATTCTTTTATTTGAGGGATTTGAGGAAGACCATGTTATGTTTATGTTTAAGTATTTTATCAAAAGCTCAGCTTTACGGTGAAAAAACCCCAAATCTTCTGGTCTCTGTATATACAACCCATGAGAAACACTAGGCAACTAAAAAAAACCCTCTTTTTATCCAGACTCAATTTAGAAGTTGACTATTTCAAACATGATACTTAATCTTTAGTGACATTGTGAGTTAAGCAGGAATTTAATCATTATTTCAGTACTATCTGTGTGATTTATTTATAAGAGCAATTTGGGAATATTCTATTAATCAATTTTATAGCTTGATATATGATGCTAAATATCCCATATTTATCTTTTAATCATTTGCTTGTTACCGTATTATGGAGCTGAAATACCTGTTTCTTGGGTAAGGATTACATTATTTTTCTGTTGGGAACCTTGTTTTCAAATCTCTCTTTTTGTTAGTCTCAGCACAAACTGATCATTGTTTTTCTGCATGCTTGACAAGTTTGATAGAAATCTGGAACTGTTTCAAAGCTCAGGGGCCCCTTTTTTGCCTGGCTGGAAAGCTGTTAATATAAATTTAGAGGATCATGAGGTGATTGGAATCTAATTTCTAGTGATGTCTGAAATAGCCTCAGAATTTATGTTAAAGACAGCTTCTAGAAATTCTTCCAGCTTGTGGCAAACTTGGGAGCTCCTGACAGCCCTCTCTAGATGATGTGAGAGAGACAATAGGAATGGTAGTGCTGGGCTCTATCTTACTGCATGATTTCCCCACCCCTGAGGAATTATCCACAGGGAAATTCAGTATGACTGATGCCAGTACTCCAGTGGATGAAAACCATAGCACTTAAATAATTTTTAATTATCACTTACTTGTGGACGTAAGTGATGCTAAAACATCTAGAATATTAAAAAAAAATCTGTTTTTTTCAACGACAAACAATTATTTCTTTTTCCTTTCTTTTCGATTATTCCAACTCTACTGGAAAGTCCAAATTGTGCAGTAAGTGATCAGCTGAAGAGGTAACATCTCCAGCTGTTTAAATCTAAAAGTACTCCCGCGAACAAAAAGTATCACGACGTGGAGGAAGCATGTGAAAGTCACATTTCAAATTAAGAAACATGCATTTTGTGCTTGTGTGAGCTTGGAAAAATTGTATGAACTCCCTTGAAACAAACAACATTTTTCATAGCTTCCATATGAAGATTATTCTCATCTAAACCAGTGTATTGTGGGTATAATATATGAACATATAGAAAAAAGCTTTAACTTCTTTCTTAACTGCTCCCAGGCTCTTTTTAAAAAATGTTAATCTGCTGAGTTGTTTGTGACTTAGATATTTAGAAAGAACTAAGGGAGGTGAGGCTTTCATAGTAGTTTTTCTCTATTTTTACATGACTTGAGTGGATATATTTTGTAAGAGTTACGAGAAGGGAACTGTAAGATGAAGTCTTTCAATTATGGTGTGGAACTACAGCATCTTTGATACTTTTCTGTAAAGTTTGGGGCAAAGAAGAAGCATGAGGTCATGATGGTGTGACCTCTTGTGATTGCAGACCTTTAGTTTTCATTTACAGACAAACTAGAGTCTACCTTCAATATTTTATATCTTTTTTTTTTTTTTTTTTTGAGATGAGGAATCCATTACTCTGCTTTGCAGCTCTTCCAGTGACTAAACATTCTGATGGTTGATACAAAACCTTGCATATGTACTAAAAATGAAAGAGATGGATTGAAGACACTATCAATTCTACAAATGGATATAAAATTTATTTCTGGGTTCACTAGAAATAAAACCTAGAAATGAAAAAAAAAATTGCTTAAAAATTAAAATAGAATTTATATTAATGGTTCAGAAACAAGAAAACCATTAAGAGGAATAAATAATTTTCTGTCCAAAGCTAGGGACGTTAAAAAATGTTATTAAAACATTATTAAGTCAGGAGTACTCCAAGCTACCATTATCCCCTCAGTGGGAATGTTTGGTTTCATTCAGTAAATATAGGGTTTTCAGGAGCATGCCTTGCCTTAAAGTTTCAGTGTTTACATATTCTTCTCGTTATTTACTTTGAATAGGCACTTCACAGGAAAACCTGATAATGTTTTAAAAAAATAATAATAATAAAAAATGTTATCCACTGTAATTCTTCTTAGATCATAATTCTTTGTATTCAATATCATTATGTTCTGCATGATCAATAATCCTAAAACAAAAATACAAAGCTCTTAATAAAAAAATAGTGCTAATAACTCTTACTTATGGTTTATACTAAAGATTTTTAAGTTGTACTAGTCAATCCACCTGTGGAGAATTTCCTTTTACTGTAGTGAATTTCCATATCTTTTTTTGTTTACAAGCAGCCTCCCTGGTGTTATTTTTAGTTCCCTTGATCATGTTTTCTTTGGTTTTCTGAACTATTAATCTCCTGAAACAAACTCTCAATATCTCTCACTGAATGAAATTTCTCTGTATAAACCCTCATACATGCAAACAGCTCCTTCATCATATATAATCTGTTCTATGCTCTGATAATTAAATTGTTGGTATTATTTAAGGAAATCATCAGAGCTGCTTAGAGACAAGTTCAACATAACTCATAATTGCCATGCTGACTATGATATCATATAAAAACACATATCTATATATATATATTAAAAAAAAAACCAAACAAATATCAAACTGAAGTTGTTTGGAATAGCTCTAGTTATAGCAATTAAAAAGGTCCACTCCCTTTCCCTTAAATTTGGCTAACTCTGCAGCACAGGGAACCCTTGTTTTTCACTTTGTCCTCTTCAGACAGATTGTTTAGCATCTGGCAATATTTGTTAGTAAAAATGTTAGTCAGTTCCAATGATGAAATTGAATTACTCTGCTGGATAAAAAAATGTCTGTCCATCATAAGGTATAAAATTTACAGGGACTGTTGTTCTCTTCAAAAGTGTTTTGCAAATTACATGCATGTTATTGAAATACATTTTGTATATAATAGAGGGTGGGGCCATAGATGGTCTCAGCCAGCTCCACAAATCAGGCAATCACTTCCTACTTCCAAAATTACCCAACGCTAGTTATCATATTCATCTATAGTAGTATGATACTTGTGCAAAGTACAGAAGAGATTTCACACTGTTAACAAGTACAGTTCTTCTGGTAAGTACTTTATGACGCAGTTCAGCAAATGTTCTCCAACATTCTGGTGAAATTAGATTTATTTTTTTTTTCAGTTTAGAGGTGACTATCAGTGACAAATTGAATGCAGATGAGATAGATTTTAATTAAATTCAGTTCATTCTGTGAAGCCTGCCATCTGATTTTTTCTGGACTGAGACACATTTTCAGAGATGATGTTTGTGCCAAGTGAATCTTTTTGAGAGTGCATCCACTGTTGTGTGTTCTTAACCCTACTGTCACAATGAGGCTTTTCCCACTAACTTCACTGAAGCCAAATGAGCCTTTTCATACCATGAAGATGGACCAGAGATCTCCCTTCATCTAGTCATAAACATTTGCCAATGACCAACTTCATTAAACACTGGTCTTAAAGTATCCCTTAGTGTTTCAAAGGTTTGGAAATTTTGTACCATTTATCACTTTATTTATAAATATATATATATACATGCACATACACATAGGTATCATTACCTTGTGTCACTATTTACACTTCTACATCATTTGTGGCAGTGCAAAATTCAAAAATCTGTGCAGTATGTGCAGAAATTCTGGGTTACAAGACATGCAAGAAAAATGAGGACCAGTTTGTATGTCCTGACAGCTCTTGATCATTCTCTTTCAAAAGAGGGTGACTTAAATGCCCTTGCAGCAAAGCAGATCATATCACTTTATGCATATGAGAAAAGGGCACAAATGTTATTATCTGAACTCACTAATGATGACACTCAGCAGAGGCCATCATGAAAGTTCATCTCCTCTCCAGTCAGCAACTGTAATTTCCCTTGACCTGTTCTTCCTTGTTATAAGTTACCTTCGAAGTTAGAGTGACTTTTGCTCTCATTTAATTAGTTATGTCCAGATTTCTTGCCAAAATACTGCTGAATGCAATGTATACGCTACTTATGGCCAAATAAAGAGAGAAGGGAAGGAATTATCATACTTCACAGTTTTTTTCCTCATAAGCTCCTTGTACTGAATGGCACACATCATTAATGGTCAGAGTGCTGAAGCATATCTCCTATGAAGACAGGCTGATAGAGTTGGGGTGGTTCATGCTGGAGAAGATAAGGCTCCAGGGAGACCTTATTGCAGCTTTCCAGTACCTAAAGATGGCCTACAAGAAAGCTGGGGAGGAATGTTTCGCAAGGGTGTGTACTGAAAGGACAAACAGTAATGGCTTTAAACTGAAAGCAGGTAGCTTCAGATGTAAGGAAGAAGTTCTTCACTGTGGGTGGTGAGATACTGGAACAGGTTGCCCAGAGAGGTTGTGCTCCATCCCTGGAAGTGCACAAAGCTAGGCTGCATGGGGTTTTGGGCAATGTGGTCTAACGGAAGGTGTCCCTGCCCATGGCCAGGGGGTTGAACTAGATGATCTTTAAGACCCCTTCCAACCCAAACCATTCTGTGATTTTATGTTCTTTGCTTTATTCCAGTCCTTATTAGTAACTTCATCAGCAAAAGTTGCAAGGTCTGAGCATCTGTGTAGGAACTTGCTTCAAATGTTTTTGGATAGTACACTAAAACAATACACTAACCTTGTAAGATTAGCAACATATAGAAAAACTTCTACGTTTAAACTCAGTGTTTTAGCTCTTCAATTTATTAACTTCAAAATTCCAATATGTGTCATATTTCTAGTGCACTATGGAGTACAATGTAATATTCTCATACAGAACATTTTCATAATTGAAATCAGCACACATTGTGTCAGCAGTAATATTTTCAAGCCAAAGTTCTACAGAAACCTACTGATTTGATTAGAACTTTCTGCCAACAGTCAAAAAATGAATAAGGTCACCCCCAGCAGAGGAAAAATTAGGTGAATCCCATGATGGCCAAACAAGTGTGTGTTTTTAGCAGTGCAGTAGCACTGAACAGCAGCTTCAGAACAGCAGGACTCTCTCTTGCCATGAAAGTTCAGATAGACATCTTCTGAGGTATACAACCAGGTGAAAATACTGCTTGTGGCCTGCAGCAGTGAACTGTGGAGGCTGTAAAGAAAAGACCTGAAGGGATTCTACCCTTGGGCTCTTTGCATCTTGGTATTCTGCTATTAATCATTTTTAGCTAAGTATTTGAGGGCCTTTTGGAACTATTATTTTTGATTTTTGGATTTCATAGTTCTAAAAATTCCATACCAAGTCTTATTAAGAACTGTTTTTAGTTGGATCCAGAAGTAGCCACAAAATACTTATTTCATTATATTGACTGGCTGTAGTGTGATCTAGTGTTTTATCTTTGTATTTGTGAACAAAATTTAAAAGCTTGGATTATCTGCTCTCTTGGGAAAGCTTATGATCTGGAAATAAGTCAAACCTCAAAGCTCTATTAAATAAATAAAACCATAATGCTAATAAAAATAATGTCAAAGCTCACAGGTCAGCCAAAAATTATACTGTGGCTTATATTTTTAATGGAAATGAAATAAGAATTACATCCCAAACTAAACCAATTTGATACCTCTTGTTTTTAATGGACTATAAAATTAATTTCAGGTACTTTTAAAAGCGGTCTTCACTATTGTAGTGAGGATATTGATACATTGATATGACTGTTTATGCTACAGTTTAAAAGTTCAGATTCTCCATTCACTTAGAACATCTCACTCAATAACAATTTCTCTTTTTCCCAGTGAATTATAGTGATTTATGTGACTTTTCTGAGAACTGCTGTTCACTAGAGACTTGTTTGAGATCAAAAAAGTACATTTCATTTAGGATTGCAGGTTTCACTTGAAGAAGATTGATACAGCCCAACATGCACCAGATATGGACTGAAAGAACAAAACCTATTTTCTTCAGAAGTATTAGGAACTTTACACACAGGAGTGTAAACTCCATCCAGTTACAATAGATAAGATTACTTAGGAGGATGGAAAATGCAGTTGTCCTACGCTGTGTGTACAAATGCATCCTCAACAGTGGCATAGTCATATGTGCAGCAGGCCAATTTGTTCAGTTTACCATGTTGTTTAGGCAATAACTGCCTTCAGAAGATGTGTGGTTTTGTCCCTTAGAATGTTGTACTAGAGATAAGGTACCAACAAAGAGCTTGTCTTGAGTATCCTATGAAGTTTAAGATGTCCCCTCCCTGGAATTATTAAGGCCAGGTTGGATGTGGCTTTGAGCAATCTGGTGGGAGGAGTCCCTGCCCATGGCAGCAGAGTTAGAACTAGATGATCTTCAAGGTCCTTTCCCACCCAAACCATTCTATCATTCTGTGTTAACATATGAGGAGTTGTATTTGGAAATAGTTCCTCTAGTTGTAGACTCCGAAGTTCTTTTTAAATGGGTATTGATTGCTGGTAAACTCGGCT
>NW_008607529.1:1638-14512 GCF_000691845.1 Merops nubicus | reverse complement strand
GAACCCTCTGTGGGCTCATACAACTGAAACCTGTGGAAAGCAAATTTCCTCCCTTCAGAAAACAGGGAAAATAAGAGAAGGTAGAGGAACATAACTTTTCGAGACTTTAATATGGAGAAAACCATGGGAGAGCAGACTATGAAGTAAAAGCCAGTTTTTACATTCCTGTTCGTTGTGTATGTTCCTATTGATATCCTTCATGCTTTGACTCAGTGCTGCTCCAGGAGTATAAATAAAGATGAAGTAAAGAAGAAAACAACTTGTGTATGTCTTGTAGGGTCTTCCCATGCATGCTTTCATCCAGTATCCTGACCCTGCTTCTGCAGTAAGCTATTTTCACAAAAATCAGTTCTGCTGTGACCAAAGGGTCTTCTATTGTATTTTTTTTTGACCATCTATATCCTATGCATTTTCATAATTCCCAAAATGAAACTGTCAGCATTTTATTAGGAAGGAGATAAGCATCTTAGCTTGCAGCCTGCTGTAAAAATCACTAGATTTTTTTTCCTAGATGCAAATTACCCTTTATCTCAATGAGATAATTTCTTTATCTGTTAACTGGGTCTCTGCAGGAAACACAAGATAATAAAACGTAAAATTAACACAGATAATCTTAAATCACAATATATTAAATAGATGTTGCATGTATTTTGGTGATGTGTTGAGGGTGTTTTGGTGAGCTATTTGGGGTGATGTTAATAAATTCTAGATCCATTTGCCACAAGACATTGATGTAAAAACAAGAATATTGGTTTCAGTTGGAGAGAATTCTGTTAAATATAAGTACAAATTTCTATTTGTTTTGGAGTTTGTGTAGCAAAAAATATAATCAATGACAGTCATTAACAGCCCTTTAACTACACAACAGAGCTGGGAGTTTGGAATTTGTGTTCAAATGGATTCAGAAGATGGGAAATGATGATGGTTTGGTATTTCACAGTTGAATTCAACTACTGTAGCTTGAAAGAGCCTTTGGTTTTGATAAGAAGCACAACATTAAAAAGTTGCTTCAAGCATTTTAGAGAGCTTTTTCTTTTAAATGCATGAAGTTAAAACCAGATATGTTATACTTTTTTTTTTTTAGCTGCTGACTTCCTAGATAAAATAAAGGCAGCAATGTTGAACAGCAATTTGTATTTAAGGGCCATAAAGGAAGAGAGGGTCTTTACACGGCTAACTCTTCAGCTGAGTTAATGTGGATCCCAATCTGAGGAAGAAATTGCACTCCAGACCAAAGCAATCCGAAACTTCTTGATTTCCTTTGATTCACAGCAGCTCTTTCTCAGGTATGTCTGCTACTTGGGGCAATGCCTTCTGTCTGAAGCTGTAAACTCCTCCTATACATGACACACAGTTGCGTTGCCCTTTCAGGAATCTGTTCCAGGATTGGACCGCAGCAGCCCACAGGACCTATCTGCATATCCCCCCTCCTAATGAATCTGAACGTTCTAAAACATTTTGAAGCTTTTTGAAAAAATACACAAGAATTGAACAGCTTTCCAAGTATTTTACAGTCCTTTAATTAGTCAGATGGATTGCTTTGTTGTTTCGGTTTTCAGTCTCCTATTGTATCTGGCTGGTTCTCTCAGAATCTGGCTGCAGGCAGCTTTCACTTCAGACTCATGGTGCTGCTGTTTTAGCCAAGTGTTGGCTGGTGTTGCCAATAGGAACATATCAGGGATAAAGCTACACTTTTCAGAAGTGTGCTCTTAACCTCAGCTTCTGAGAATGTTCCCTTGGAGGCTTTGGCACTGCTGCTTTCTGGATGAACCTGCTGGCCTGGATAAAATTCTCCCATTCTTTGGTCAGTGTGATCTGAGAAATGACATTTTCATCACCCTGTCTGCTCTTATCTGTGTGTATTTACTTGAGTATTGCAGTTTCCCCCCAACAACTTACAAGACACAGGTCTGTAGCATTGCTATGGTGTGATGACTTTTATGAGTTTCCAGCTGCTACAGCTTTTGAGGTAAATTAAATAGCTGTCAGCACAAATTGCTGGGTTTTTCATGTTTCTACTTGATGCTTTTTTTCAGAATATTATTACCTAAGTAAAACCAGTTGTTCCCTGAGTGGCCAGCCACCTGAGATGGATAACAGGGATGGGGAACAGAATAAAGCCCCCATAATCCATGAGAAAATGGTCAGTGAAATACTGCACCACTTTGACAGACACAGGATAGTGGGGACAGACGGAATCCTCTGAAAGGTACTGATGGAGCTCACGTAAGTGCTCATCAAGCCACTTTCCATCATTTATGGCTAACTGGAGAGGTTCTAGTGGGCTGGCAGTTAGCAAAGTGACACTCATCTGCAAGAAGGGCTGGATGGAGAATCTGGGGAACAACAGGCCTGCCAGTGTGGCCTCGATGCCAGGGAAGCTTATGGATCAGGTCATTTTTAGTGGCACAGAACAATCAGGTGGCACATGTACAGAACAACCAGGTGATCAGATCCAGCCAACATGAGTACATGAAAGGCAGGTCCTGCTTGACCAGCCTATCTCCTTCTGTGACAAGGTGACCTAAGTAGTGGATGAGGAATAGTCTGTGGATGTTGTCTACCTGGACTTCAAGTAAGCCTTTTGACACTGTTTCCTCCTGGAGAAACTGGCTGCTCATGGTTTGGATGGTTCTACTCTTTGCTGGGTAAGAAACTGGCTGTATGGCTAGGCTCAGAGAGTGGTGGTGAATGGAGTTAAATCCAACTGGTGGCTAGTCACAAATGGTGTTCCCCAAGGCTCAGTGCTGGGGCTGCTTCTGTTTAATCTCTTTATCAGTGACCTGGACAAGATGATCAAGGGGATCCTGAATAAGTTTTCAGATGATGTCAAGTTGGATGGGAGTGTAGATCTGCTTGAGGGTAGAAAGGTTCTACAGAAAGATCTCGACAGTCTGGATCAGTGGCCTAAGGCCAACAGAATGAACTTCAACAAGGCTGGGTCCTTTACTTGGGTCAACCCCAAGCAACACTACAGGCCTGGGGTAGAGTAGCTGGAAAGCCGCTAGACATGAAAAGGACCTCAGGGTGTTGCTCAACAGCTGGCTGAACATGAGCCAGCAGTGTCCCCAGGTGGCTAAGAAAGCCAAGAGCATCTTGGTTTGTATCGGCAACAGTGTGGCCAGCAGGATTAAGGCAGTCATTGTCCCCCTGGACTCAGCACTGCTGAGGCTGCACCTTGGATACTGGGTTCAGTTTTGGGCCCCTCACTACAAGAAAGACATTGAGGAGAGACCTTATCTCTTTCCACAACTCCCTGAAAGAAGGTTATAGTGACATGGGTCCCTTCTGCAAGTAACAAGCAATAGGACAAGAGGAAATAGGCTGAAGTGGCACCAAGGGAGGTTTAGATTAGATATTAGGAAAAATTTCTTCACTGAAAGGGTCCTAAACCATTGTAACAGGCTGCCCAAGGAAGTGGTGGAATCACTATCCCGTGCTTATGGACACAGTTTAGTGGTGGACTTGACAGAGTCATTTGTGGTTGAACTTGATGATCTTAAAGATCTTTTCCAAACAAACTGATTCTGTGATTCTATTACTTTTTCAGGCTTTTAGCACTTGAGGTTTGATATGTAGGATGGGCAAGCATATTGTAGCTTAGCAGATCAAACTTTCTTTTTTCATTAAATAGCTTGGTCTGGGAGTTATCTCTTCTGTAAATATTAAAATAAATGATGACCTACTTATTGAAAGGAGATAATGAGCTTTTGGCCTTTGATATCTTATTATCTGCATATCTCCTTTTAGGTGCACTTTGCATCATGTGTTGAATATTTCAAACACTGATTAGATTTTTTTTTTTATAAACCAGAAAGCAGCTTTGTCTTCTGAGATGCTTTGTCTCCCTTAGGGAAAAATCATGTGCAACTTCAAGCTCAGTTTAATTTGTTTTCTCATGTTCTCTGAAAATCAACCAAAGCTGTTTATTGTGATACATGAAGTGTCTCTAGTTCACTTAAAACTCTTTATACAGCATATTTCAGTGCTCTGTAATTATTTTCATTCTGTGTAATAGTTCAGATATGGAACAGCAGCTTAAAAATACCTTTAAGTACTGATGTCACACGTCTGATATTTGACTTCTACACAGCCACCACCCATCATACAAATGTGATCAGATCATATCACACATCACACCTATGTTTGAATCAAGACACTTAACACCCTACTCTTAGATTATTCTTCCTGTATCTTCAAAGTCCGTTAGTCCCTTTTACTGGTTCATCCTTACTCAGCAGGTAGAACTGAACTTTATATTCTTCAGCAGATTGACTTTCAGGTTATACTAGTTTAGTGAACATACCAAAGCAAAATTCTATTTAGTCTGGCTACAAAAGACAAAGAGCAAACAAAAATAAAAACTCATTAGACATATAGAAGTTCTGTATTTACTAATGACTTTGGGAGTTTTGATTCAAAATGTTAGCTGGAGAAGAAGTGTCTTTCCCAAAAAAGCTCCCCAGACCCCTTTCCATCACAGAACTGCAAGAGTGCAGACAGGAAAATTCCATATTTCCTACCTTTCCAAGGCAGCATCAAGCATAACCAACTATCCCTATCAAATACTTGTTAAACTTCTTCACCAAATGATTAAAGGATTTTATCAAATCATTAAATCATTCCATATTCACCTCAATTAACATAAGTCACTATTCTAGCAGTATGAGAATTTTTCATCTTCCTGTTTGTCAAATCCTGGGTTTTAAGATTCTATCTGTCTGGAATCTTTTCAAAACGGTTTTAGCAAAGATTAAACAAGATTCACTATTGGTAGAGAGGCAGATTTGGCTTCTCAGACTGAGACTTAGGGTTTTAAAAAGTATTGTCCTGTACAAGATGCTCTGCTCAGGGGCTGTGCTAGACTCTTAAGTGCACAAGATAAATTATATTTTCATTTATTGAATTGTTATTGTATTATTTTTATATTAAAACTAAAGCAGTTCTTGTGGGTCAAGTGGAAAATAGTCAAGAATTTTTTTTTTTTTTTTTATTTTGTATGTGTATGTATAGAGATAAATCATAATCTTTCTTGACAAATTTCTAGAGTCATATATCTAAGGACTAGGGGCAGTTTCCCTTAAATGCCATTTCAGATACTGTTTCTTTGTAGTCTATCTGGTATCTTAGTATTTATGAATTCATATTGTCTTTAGTAGTGTCTGAATACAGTGTTTAGTCTATCAATGTCACAAACTTGTGGAAGAAAGCTCAGATGTTTAATTTCCTATTTGTGGAAGTACATAGGCGTTAAAACTATTAGAATCAGTTTTGTTTTGTAAGAGTTTTCTAATTTACCTGACTCAGAGGGACATAGGGTCTCCAAATTGTGTGATGATGTTGGCCTAGATGTCCACTTGTATTACAGTCTCTTTTCTAAGAGTAACTTGATTTAATCTGATTATAGTATTACTCCACCTATAAAACTGATATTTTATGAAAATTCGTTTATATAACAATTAGACATGTATGCAGACACTAAAATGTCCAACCTATAGATGACTTTCCCAGTTCCTCACACCAGGTTAACTGTAGATATGGTAAGCTCTTCAGAGTAATTATGTTCTTATGCTTCAAATAACATTGTTCTGTTGAATTATTTTTTTGGCTGCCATAATTTACAAACTTGGTCATGACTAAGTATGGTTCCTTCTAGCAAAATAAAGGAGTGGTGAAGAACCTGTTTTTACAGTGGTCAGTGAAACAACAGAAGTCACCACCTGGCATGAAAGTCTGAGCAAATATTAGTGAATCTATGTGAGCTGATGGGCAGTGAATGCCACTGGAAGAAATAAAAATCTGCTAATCTGCAAAAATGTGTATATGTGTATTAGTGCTAGAAGGCAGATGGGCACTGGAAGCAGCACTCCACGGCAGTGTAGCAGACTGTATAGCAGACTACAGGCTTTCATTGTGGCCTTCCTGTTCTCTTTTTCTCTCAGCTGTCCAGCTTCATATACACCAAAGACAGACACTGAAAGTCAGGGTCTGTCACATTAGTTCTTCACCTTCAAATCCACATCTCACGCCGTGGTTGAATAAGTAATTGTGTCAGGTTTGCATGGCAAAGGTTTTGGTAGCAGGGGGACTACAGCAGTGGCTTCTCTGAGAAGATGCTAGAAGCTTCCCCATGTCTGACAAAGCAAATGACAACCAGTTTCAAGATGGACCTGCCACTGGCCAAGGCCAAGCCCATCAGTGACAGCGGTAGCACCTCTGGGATAACAAATTTAAGAAGGGGAAAAAAATGCCTAGGCAACAGAAAAGAGTGAGAATTGGTGAGATGATATGTGAGAGAAACAACTCTGCAGACACCAAGGTCAGTGAAGAAGCAGGGGGAGAAGGTGCTCCAGGTGCCAGAGCAGATTGTCCTGCAGCCTATGGAGAAGGCCAGGGTGAGGCAGGCTGTCCCCATGGAGATTCACAGTGGAGCAGATATCCACCTGCAGCCTCTGAAGGACCCCCTGCCAGAGCATGTGGATGTGCTCACAGGAGGCTGTGACCCCATGGAGAACTCTCACTGAAGCAGACTCCTGACAGGACCTGCAGATGGGAGACCACGCTGGAGCAGTTTGTGAAGAACTACACCCCGTGGGAAGGACCTCCATTCCCAAAATCAAGTCTGTTTTGACCATGAGAGTAATTGGTGAGTGATTTCTCCTGGTCCTTATCTTGACCCGTGAGCCTTTCATCTTATTTTTCTCCTCCTGTACAGCTGAGGAGAGGAGGGATGCAGCAGCTCTGGTGGGCACCTGGCATCCAGCCAGGGTCAACCCACCACAGTAATGGTCTGAAAATGAACCAGAGCTTGTAACGAGTAAGGCCACTGCCAGAAGAGTGTTATCCAGTCTGTTCAGAAATGCTGCACATGAGTTTAAGAAGCTCCTGTGTCCATGATGGTTGATCACTGCCTGCATCCTGTGGTTGCAGATTTACTGTGTGCTGCTAGGAAAATTGCACAAGTGAAATGCCTGCAGCAAGCCACTGATGTCTTCCACAGGTCTGTGTACAGAACTTGAGGCCTGGAATGCATGAATAATTAAACTCTTTTAGGATCTGTTGTGAACATGAAAAGTCTCTTATGTTACTTGGAACTTTAAAAAAAATCATATGGCCCAAAACATGTTCAGTAATTTTAACATCAGTTTCTCTGTGTTGGCTGCTGATACATTAATAACGCTAATAGTGATCACAAGCAATTTTTTTCTCAAATGGGAATTGTGGTGATCAACAGCTAACAAAAAAATTCCCAAACTCAGTATTGAATAGCTCCAGAGTCAGTGAATACCATCCCTCTCAGGAGCTCTATTAATTAGAGGCAGTACTTTGGTGACAATATTCAATCATTGAAGTGAAGCTTGCACCATAAAACATAAAACACTGAAAGGTAGGCTGAAATTCTGACCTTTTTTTGTCTCTTTAATTTTCTGGGCTAATTATGATTTTTAAAACGGTTTTTGTGTGCATACAAAAAGCAGATCATTATGTTCTAGTTATATTCAATTATCTGTTTGGTAATGAGAACACATTACTTGCAGTAACCAAATGTATTCCAGTTCTCAGGTAATACAAGATGTTCTTAAGTCAGTGGAACCCAGCTAATGTTATGGCAAGACTTTCTAAGCAGCTTAATAGTTAAGAAAATGAGATGAGCCATCAAGATATTCCGAGTCATTACAGATGATTTATGATTCATTATTCCTGTTCTCAGAGATTGTTTTGAAACAGTGAAACATCCTTTCAAAGGATACAGCAAAGCAGTTCCTTTGGATTTTTTTTTAAACAATAGTTCACTTAGCAAGCATGTTTTCATCTACAAAGATGTTATTAGGCAGAACTTTATATAACTAGATCACAAGCTTTTGTGTGTGTGAAAATGTCTACTTTGTGTGGAAATATATTAATATATTGAGTAATTCACCTGAATAATTTAAGTACATTCACTATTTGTTTTATTGCTTTTCATTCTAAGATGTGCAGGAGTTTAGTTCTTTACTATGGTATATTTTCAAAATCTTAATCAGAAAATTGAATGCTTTTAATCATCTTGTTCTCCTTATACTTTTTATTTTATTTTATTTTATTGTAATTTAATTTGGTTGTTTTATACAGTGCTATGCTGTGTGGAAGATAAATATTAGACAATCATCTTTTGCAGAGTAACATAACAGTTCCTCTCTTGCTCTAGTTTTGTACAAAGAACAGACTAGTCAAATTGTCATTTAGGTGAGAGTTCTATTGCCCTTTTTTTCATTTAAAGGTTGATTTTATTTATGTGAAGAGCTATTCGGGAAGTATATACCTAGGGCCCCTCTTTGATGGATCCCTGAATGGGTCCTGCTAGTGAGGTACCTTTGTGAGAGTGTGGCCGTGGTGGTGATGGAGTTTTTTGCCTAAGTAGTTTTGAGGCACAGGTGTAGCCTACAGGGATGTTTCTGTTTCAGCTCTTTCAAATAGAAGTAAAAATTTCCAAGCAGTTTTCTGATACTGTTAAACTTTTTTTTTTTTTTTTCCTGCAACAGCTAAATGTTCTTTTAATATGGAATTGTTTTAAATGTTCTACATGTTTTGGATACTATAGCCACCATATGTTCTGTATTTCCTGTGCTACAATGGGATATTAATGGTTATTCCTCTATTTTATTTAATTCCATCCTTAAATGGCAGGGCACTTTTCAAAAATTATAAGGAATGGTGTAGATATTTTAAATACAAATTATATATTTAGATATGGTTCGGGCCTAAGGAACATTTTTCCCTTCTGGTAGTATTTTTGAAGAAGAAACTGAACATTTTCAATGCATTTAAATTGATGAATTACATTTTTGACATTTCTAATTTACAGCAGTTCAGGTATAAAGACATGGAATTTGAATGTCTCTTTCTTCCTACTCTTGAATCTACATAGAGATTAATCTCCTACCTAAGTAATGCTAAGTTATCAATCATTCATGCTGCTAAATGTCAAATGCAAAGAACACACTGTGCAGTAAGATTGAACTCTTTTTCTTAAAGGAAAAAATATTCTATTTCTCAGACATGGGACTTTTAAAAAAATTGTTTTAATTATATTTACTTGAAGAATATTAAGGCTGGAAATTTCCCTAGACAATTCAAATCCATGTTGTGTGGTTGAAAAAAGATTATTTTAAGAAAGATTGGACAGATTTCACTTGTTTGACAAAGAGGAAAACAGTCTGCTGCCTAATGAGGAAGGGCATTAAAATAGGAGACTACTAAGAGTGATGACTCAAAGAGGCTGTCAGTGAGATAACAGATGAAGAAGCAGAAGGGTGTGAGGCCAGAGGATAAAATTCTTCAAGGTTTCTTTAGCTGTAACACATTCAAAGATGATGGAAACTTCCATTGCTCCTTTCCATCTCCCTCTCCTCACCCTGGTGAGCCCGATTAATGCAATAAATATGGAGTTTAATGTGAAAAATAGATGCACTTGGGCACCTGCCCTTCCTGTTGGCCACAAGGTGAGATGAGAGCTAGAGGAAACATTAACTGAATTCCATATAGGACTGAGATAAGAAAGAATAATATGAAAAGCATAGTGCTTTCTGGGTACCACTGAAAAAATACTGTTATTTCTCTTTTGGTTTATTTTTTGGTGTTCTGGTTGGGTTGGGTTCTTTAACATTTGTTTGGTTTGGGGTTTTTTTTGGTGCATCTGCTGTGTCTTGTTACTGCTGCAACATCTCTGCAAGAGAGCTCAGAGTAACAGGAAACTACTTTCAAGTATGGAAAGTTCAGGTAATGTTATGGCCCCTCTGTGGGTTGCCTATGATCAGATGCTTTCCCAGTTCAGAACTTAGAGGAAAATTGGTCTTTCTTCAGCCCAAAAAGTCTTTTAAGGTAATGACATTAAATTTTTAAGTCTTTGAATGAAATATTCAATACATTTTTTGCCCTAAATGCTCTTTTTGTGTGTGTTTGTATGACATGACAAAGCTTTTCTTGCAGTGTTTGGAGATACTCCTTGCTTTGAATTGTTCTGTCTGCTATGTTTCTCAAAGTTTGAGTGCATCCCAAATAAAAGTATTCTGGGGCCATGTCAAAAGAAAAATAATTTCTTACTTTCAAGATGGGTAATACTTGAACATTGTTCACTGTCAGTGTTTGAAGACATTTACTTTTGCTTGCTCTTCAGTCACTTCTGTCATTACCTAGAAAGCAAGCAAATGCAGCTTCCAAATTTTTGTTTGAAAGAAGGTTGACATTTCTACTAACTCAAATAGATGAGGCTTCAAACTGGAATAATAAGTTGAATTTGAGCAACTTTTGCTGGTATTAGAACTTTTAAGCCTTTTTAAAAATGCTGTTATGTCACATGCATATATATATGATATGATGTGAGAGATGCTATATATAAAATGCATAGATTTATGTTTTTCCCAAATATTCATCACTCATTGCCATTTTTTTTAGCAGAAGTTTGAAGTGTCAAGTAGTATATTTATTTTTTGTTGTCGTTACTGGTGAAGACTTTAAGACCTATTAGCTTTTTGGATCTTTTGGATCCCTCAGCAAATGGGAAGGAAGGGAAATCAAAGGAAAGAATTGTCTTTCATTGTCTAATAATATTTACATTAGCTATAAAACAGAAGCATGTTTTAAAGGATTTTGTTATTATTATATATACAGAAAATACTACACATTTCAAAAGGACAGCCAGAAGTCTATATAGTCATTCTGAAACTATGTAGCAGAACAGAGCAATCAGACAAGGTGTTTTAGTGACTGTTTCCATTTACATCCTCTATCTGTGTACAGCTGTGACAAGCAGAAATGCAGGTGCAGCTATATTCTCTCTTAAGGTAAAGCATTTTATCATTCTGAAAGTAATTCTTATGACAATGTCAAAGTGCTTTCCAGAATTATTTTTTTTTTCTTTGCAAGAAATGTACCTTATTTTGCAGAAAGTACATTTTAACACTGGTACTCTCTAAATTCAGACTTCTTCAGTGTGTTGGGGATGTTAGGAACAGTCGGTAAGCTGTTACTTGGAGCCATCGAAATCAATTGTTTGGTGTTAAATGATAGAAGCACAGTTCACACACACCCCACACACACACACTCCAGGTTCACAAGCATACACACACTTGTGGATCCCTCCAGTTCTGGCATGGCCCCTCTGTCCACCCAGCAATCCTGCCTGGATCCCAGCCCCCTTACCTGCTTCATGGTCCTCAACTCACCAGTTGTTCCAGCTTGATGTTCCCTGGTAAATACACTGCACCCACACACTTGTCCCTTATCACCCCACATTCACAATCCCCCCAAGAGCATGGAGCCCCTGCCCACCTAATGTTGCTTGCCCTTGAGTCCAGTGTAAAGTTTGAAAGTCAGTTATCTACACACAGGTGCACTCAGACCAGGTTTGGGGAAGATACAGACACCCATCAGCCCCCTGCAGGCACCCCTAAGTTTGCATCCTTATCAGTTGCAAAATCCCCATTTGCCTGCAGTTTCTTGTATCCCATCAATTAATGTGACTGACCAAATTAATTTCCAGTTATTGTCTTAGTTAAGGCTAATTAGTCAGGTTTTATAGCTCTGTGTGTCTCCTGCTCTTTCCTTATCCTCCCAGTTTGGCAAGGTCATTAGTCAAACAATCTGGCTGAAGAAAAAAAACTTCTTATGCTTCACAGATTCTTACCAATTAGTGCGACTGGCTGGATTTATTCTTATCACGATTTTCCTTATCAATTGTCAGTCAGGTTTGTCTCTATATGTTCTTGCTTATAGCTTTTTTGACCAAATAGCCTTAAAAGAGAAGACACTCTCCTTCTGCATATTCCTGCAGAGTATTTTGTTAATTAATGAAAGAATTTTACAGTTAAATTTTCATTTACTGCAAGCTTTTATGGCAATGGGTTAGCAATGCCTCAACAACTCTCCCCTTAGACTCTCAAGACCTGGTTTGCTCATTAACCTGAAATATTGTATTATTTGCAAACACATTGTGTATAATTAATTTTTAGTGTTGTCAGTGAACATGGGAATACAGGTCACTCTGGCTTATATTTTCCCTTTTTTCCATGGCATAAATCTAGAAATATATTTGTAGAAATACTCAATATTTATAAATTTTTTTACTAAAACCGGACTGGTTTTGACCATAGTCATGGGAAATTGTAATATTTCATAAATATTTCATTAATAAACCTGATAATTTGTATTTCTTTTGAAAAACAAAGAAACTTTTTACTTCCATGTATAAAACAGCAGTTGCATTGTAGGCTGCAAGACTGGTGTGTACAAAAATGCTGTGGGAGACTATTCAGCATCTATATTGTGGAATGAGAGAGAACACAGTGAGAAGATAAAAAATCACTTACACTGGTAATGCTAGATTTAATTACAGCTTTTGAAGAATGTCAGAAACACTGTCAGACTGAAAGGGCTGACTGACAGTTCAATCTCTGATATCTAAAGAGCTAAGATGAATTTTACGTCTGCAGTTAAAGTAAGTATTTGCAATTAGAAAAGCATTGATCTTGCTGAGGTAACAAAAGAGACTTGGAGAAGATTAGAACAAAAGCTTAGTTAAACGAAAACTCTAAACCAACCAACCAAACAAAAAAATCCCCTAAAAAAGACCACCCCCAGGGGAAAATAAAACCAAAAAATAACCAGCTAAAAAAACCAAACCAACAAAACCAAACCCAACAAACTGAAACAAGACAAAATCACACAAAGACACAGAAGACAAAAAGGTTTTTTTGAAACAGTTTTAAAGCTTCTAGAAGCAGAGACAGATAATGATGTAATCCTTATTACTCAGAAGTCAAAGGCAAGATCATTACTTTATTTAGGCTTTTATCTCCTCAGCTGAATTGTCCTTTTGGTCCTGTTCACAGGGTAG
>NW_008607529.1:0-1622 GCF_000691845.1 Merops nubicus | reverse complement strand
GGAAAGCAGACAGAAAGGAGCACAGACGCCTCCCAAAGTGCTGTGAAGTCTTCCTGCTTTCCACGCTGTGCACATAACTTTGGTCATCTCTATCTTCCATGTGAGCCTGGATGAGGCATTTTTCTCTCCATCCAGTGTCTCGCTGATGCCTTTGCCTGGTGTCCAAAAGCAAAGTAAGGTGACTGCTACACAAGATGTGAGCAGGAAATGCCTGCTTATATATGAACAGTTTGGCTTGTTTGTTGAGTATGTTCTAATTGGCTCTTTCCTTTCACTGACTTTTCAGTTTATGGCACTGAACAAGGGAAGCAGATTTCTCTTCCCAAGATAGCAAAAGTATTCTGATTGTAAAATAATTTTCTCTAAGTAAAATCTACGCCAAATTGCATTGGCACCAAGTGCCTCACAGACAGCTGGTTTAGACCCTGGATTACAGCTCAGAACAGGTAATTTGCTTACTGGAGTCCTGAATTTATGTTGCAGATGGAGCTTCATGATGATCTGGTTGCCAAAAAAAGGAAGTTGGTCTGCCTTTTAGGTAAAAATGGGCTTTACAGTTACAATTTCTTTGATTTTATGGAAATCTTAATCTTATGGGGTTTGTTGTTTGTTTGTTTTCTTTTCTGTTTTGTTTCCACTTGCCTAATTTAGATTCTGAAAGAGGCAAGAATTACAATTTGCAGGATAAACATGATTAGGTCTAAGCAGAGTTTTGGCAAAATTTTACTAAAGTAGTTGGTGTTATACCCAAAAATATTTTTTTCCTGATTAATTCCTTTTCATCTAAAGGAAGAAATGTAGCCCAGAGACATGAGTATTTTCCAGTAGTATTTAAGTGAATTGCTTAATTTATTCTGGCTTTCACATTGTCACTAATATCATCACCTGATTAAGCCTTTTCCTTTCAGAAAACTTGTGAAAGCATAGGTAGGTGGTGGCTATAATTCTATCTGCCCAGGTTAACAAAAACAAAAGAACAATAGAAAGTGGTATCTGCTTTATCTAGTGAAAAAACCCAAGGTATTGTACTAATGGTTGAGAAACAATATTCCACTGAAGGAGCTATCTTGCTTACTTTTCTGGCTGTGTGCAACAACAGCTAATAAATTCTGTCTAATATTTTGTTGCCCTACCCTGAGATAAGAAGAAAAAAGCCTAAAATTGTTTACCTTGACTTTAGCAAGGCTTTGGACATGATCTCCCACAGCATCTTGTGTCTGTGTTAGGAAGTAACAATCTGGAATGGAGTAATACACAATGAGTTAAAAAAAATGGTGCTGGACAGGCTGGAGAAATAGGCAACAGACACCTTTTAAAATTGAGTAAGAAGAAGAGTCAAGTGCTGGCTCTGGGTCAGAAGAGCTTCTGTGAGGGCATTGACTGGGGACAACCCTGAGGGAAAGGTGCTGGGGCCTGATGGGTAGCAACCTGAACCCCAGGCAGCAAAGGTGACCAAGAGCATCGTGAGCCATGTGAACAGGAGCTTGGTCAGCCAAGCTGGTGAGAGAAATTATCTCCTCAGTAGACCACATGTGAGGTACTGTGCCCATCATTGGGCTCCCCTGGACAAGTCAAATATTGTCCATATGGAATGAGTCCTCTGGAGGGGATCTCAGGAGGTG
>NW_008607528.1:34030-34276 GCF_000691845.1 Merops nubicus | reverse complement strand
CTCGGGGTGCTGCTCCAGAGCTGCGTTCCCGCAGCTGAGCCCCTAAAGCTGCAGGCCTGACAAGCACCGGGACCCTTCTCCCTCCCCACAGCGGGAACCGCGCCGCTTTTGGCGTTGAGGGGCTTCACCGCCCAAACCCGCCGGCCCTTGGGTGTGGGTTCAGCACGGAGGGTGAGAGCCCCGAGCAGTGGGTGCGGTTTGTGAGTTCTGCCCCAGGGGCTGCGAGCACGGTGCTGTCTCACCCCG
>NW_008607528.1:16333-34003 GCF_000691845.1 Merops nubicus | reverse complement strand
GGGTGCGGTTTGTGAGCTCTGCCCCAGGGGATGCGAGCACGGTGCTGTATCACCGCGGACCCCCGTGTGCCGCAGGGACCTTCTCTCCCCAGCACAGCCTGACGAGACGCAGGAATCACCTTAAAGGAAAGTCAGAGTGTTTCTAGGTCTTCCAGACGTCTCTCTGGGGAGCGCAGGCGGTGTCTCCTTCCCACCAGAGATGACCCAGACAGTCGGGGGCTGGAGCACATGCTCTGCAAGGTGAGGCTGAGGGAACAGGGCTTGCTCAGCCTGGAGAGGAGACGGCTTTGGGGGCACCCAGCAGCACCCCACCAGCACCTACAGCAGGGCTACCGAGAAAACAGGCTCTGCACGGTGCTGGGAGAACAAGAGGCAAGGGGCATGGCTGGAAACAAGAGGGGCTCAGACGTGACGTAGGGAGAAACTGGCTCTCCAGCGGGCGTCCCAGAAAGGCTGTGCAGTCTCCATCCTTGGGGGCATTTAAAGACTGATCAGGTTAACACCCTGAGCAGCCTGACCTGATCTCAGAGCTGACCCTGATCTAATCTCAGAGAGGCAGGTTGGAGCAGAGACCTCCTGAGGTCCCTTCCCACACGAAGGACAGTGTGAGGCTGCGCTGAGTCAGCCCCTGCTGCCAGGCAGTGCTGCTGAAGTCAGGGACAACATCCCAAAAACAGGAAAACAGGACGGCTACAGCTTAGTGAGACCAAATAATTAGAAATGTCTGCAGAACGAGAGGTTGGAAATCTTTACACAGGAGAATAATGAGGTTAGCATTTGACCTAATTGACATGAGAACTTATAAAATATTAACCTCAAGAGCTTTGGAGAGGATTCGAGACACACAGCTTGAGCAGAGCAGAAGGGCTTGCATCGTAGAGCTGGTTAATTTAGCTGAAGAATAATCAGTTTTGCTGCTTACGGGGGAAGATTTGTGGCTTAAAGCCTGTATACTTAAATAAATTCTGATATCAACTCACCAAAAAGGAAACTGAGGTGTGAGAACAAGGCGTAGTCATTGTTTGCCTTACATCTGGAGGTTTACTGTGCTCGAGCAACTCTTGGGAAAGCTTCTGCTCTTCTCCCTCCACAGTACCCAGCTTCCTCACTCATCAATAAACTTATTTTGCAGCACAGCGTTGGCACGGGGCATGTTATCCTGTCTACAGGAGGAGAACCAAGAGACTCAGGCTGAAACTATGAAAGTGTCTGGTAAATATCAAGTCCTGGATCGTTGTCAGGAGTTCTTGGCATGACACGGCACTTCACACGTTCAAAGCATAATTTCCATCAGCTTCCAATACAGCTGTAAGGACAGCAGAGAGGCGCTAAATGAAAACGATGGCAAACACACTCTTCTGGCATTTCATGGTGGATATGAAGAAGTGGGGGAGAATTTAACATCAGCCCATTAGCCACAGGCAGGGTGCTGCAGGAGAGCTCAGCCATCTGCTGAGCTGTTCCCAAGTGTCCCCTGTGGAGCAGAAGACAAGTGGTGATGAGCTGTGAACAGTTTGGTTCAGCCAGCGTGCCCACCACAGGAGCAATCCCCAGCAAACGCTCAGTGGGTTGCAGCATTCAAGAATCTCATCAGTTTAGACTTCTTCACTTGTTTTGGCAGACTGCAGAGGCACCTCTAGGCTGGTGTTCTACTTCCTTAACTGCCTAAGCAGACAAGCAGGCATGTTGGGGCTCACAGCATGTCCTCACATCATTAAGCATTGTTCAAGTTTGTTCCAGCTGCTAGGAGCAGGTTGCCTCTTTTACCTTCTTCTAAGCAGGGGCCTGATGCTGCTTTGCCCTCCTTAAATGTTAACCCTGCATCCAACAGTCTAATCTTATTATTGTTTATGCAATCCCTGGCCTTGCTTATTATTTAATGCCAGCCTATGGGAGGGAAAAAAAAATAAGCCTAAATCTCCCTGCATGTCTCTGTAGCAAGGATTCTTTGGAAACAAGGACATGATCATACAATGAAAGAGTGCTGCAAAACACACAGAACAATGTGGTGGAGTTGGACAAGCAAGCTCTGCTCTTCCCTTTGCATTTCAGTTTGGAAGGGCAGTAACTTTCTCTTTTAACACTCGTTCATTAAGACTCCTGATGAAAACAACAAGAAGTATTACAGTGACTCCTGGTTATGCTTCTAATCAGTGGAAGAGCTGGTGCATCAGGAGGGCATTGTCATCCAGGGGGAGGAGATGGTGGGGCGAGGAGGAGTGACTGCTTTGCAAAGGAGCCATGGAGCTGCCTCCATGAGGCTCCTTCCAAGAGGAATCCAGAAATTGGGTCTCTCTAAGGAGATTTCAGAAGGAAATAGGGGTGTGTTGGTTTAAAGCCTCTGCTCACCCGCCTCACTCTGCCTTCCTGCCCCTTCCTTACAGCTTTCCCCCTGTTTCTCTTCAGCCCCAAGCCCTGCCAGCTCTCGCCCAGCCTGCCTGTGTGCCCTCCTTGGCTGCCCTTGTTGCCTTGTGCAACCCACAGCAGAGCTCAGGTACAGCCTGGCACCCCTAACAAATGGGGTTTGGCACCTCTAAGTAGGACAAGCTTTATTGAGACAGAACAGGGAATGACCGCTTCCCAAAACGACTGGAAATGCTAAAATAAGAAATAACCCTTGCAACACTCACTCCAGGCTGTTGGTTATTTAATCTGCAGGGCTACATGTTTACAAGATACTCTCTTGTTTGAAGGACATTACTTGAAGGCTTAAATCCAGGCACAGTGGGTTGTTCTTTGGCGATTCCTGACCTGTGAACAACGTTCCTTCAGACACTGGTCACACAGAAATGGCTCCTCTAACACAGGAAAACTTTTGCATCTCTATAACAAAGCAGCAATATCATTTGTTAATCCAATTTACATTCAGAACACTCTCGTTTTATCCTTGCTGATGAAGTTGGCTAGCACTGCTCCTTCGTCAGACCAGACAAAGCAGCTGGGGCTGATATTTCTGGCCAGGGCTGTAACAGCTTGGGTATCTGCTGAGGAGCTCTAGCACTATGAATCTGCCAAAGCTGCAATGCCAACGTGTGTAGAGACAGCCATTTGTGTCCCATTTTTGTAGGAGGCTCACAAATTTGGGGCTGCTGTGGATGGTCAGGCCCTCAGGGCTGCCTGGGCACGGACACCTTGGGACAATGGGTCTTATTGGATGGCTGGACAGTTTTCTCCAGTCTCTCTGCAGTGGAAGGATCAGAGCTAGGCCAAAAAAGGCCACAAAAACTTTTTTTTAAAACCCCAGAGCCTGGATTGTTTGGAAAGAATCTTATCAAACCCAGGAAGACCTGGGGCTCCCACTGGGATGATGCATCTGATATTTTTTGTCTAGCCCAAAGCCAGGCCTTGCTGGCATAGGGAAGACTGAGTGGTTCCAACTGCAAGCTGTGGGCTTGGCTCACAGGACACTGACTGAGAAGCTGGGCAGCAAAAAGCATCTGGACAGCCTGGTGTCATGGATTTCTTTCAATTTAATCTTCCAAGACCTCCCTTCTGTATTAAAGGGGGTAAAGAATCACTAAACCTATGAAAAAGTAGAAGTTTAGTTCCGCAGCTTAGCAATATTGAGACACACTCAGTGATGGAAGAGGCAAATCTGTGTCCAAGTTGTTTATCCTGAAGGAATAATGAATTATTTCCTTGGGAATGTTTCATTTGATAGGAGAGACTGACAAAGCATCGTCCTGAATGCCCAATTTTCCAGACACTCCTTTGCAGCTAGGTTAATGGAGGTTGGGGGTCTTCATTCATGAAAGCTGAGACTCTCTGGGGATAATTTACCTCTCTTGCCTCCTCCATGCCTTACTGGCTACTTCAGGTCCTTTCCCAGGTTCAGTGAATGTATCAGCAGCCTGAGCTCTCTATCTTGCAGACTTTATGTGTGCCATTGCCTGTCAATAGGTTGTATTGCTTCCCACTGATGGAGAAGTCAAGAAAACGGGTGCTAGGGGATGAAATAACATGTAGATTTTCATGTACATGCACAAACCATGCTTAAGGCTTGGACTATATAGAAGAATATACTGCAGGGTAGAGACTCTATTTGAGGTCTCTTGCTGCCTGCATCAAATATTAAATTAATCTGAGATGGTTACTGAGGGTTGTCAGAATTTTTGTCTGTATTTCAGCTGTCTCTGTCCTCAAAGACAGTGGAAGGACAGATACATCTCACATTACTATAAAAAAAAATTAGTTACTCTTGAGATCCTTCTTACCTTGACTTTCTTTCCACAAAAAGTGCCTATGTCTTGCTGTAGGACAGTAACTGCCCACCTGTAGCAAACCCTCTCAGCTCAGTATTGGAAGCACAGAAAAGCATTCACATTAAGCAATGGATTAAAAGGTGAGGAAAGTTTCCAGTGCAAAGCTGCATTTGAACTTTCAGCCCATAAATTCTCAGTTGTGGCTCAGCAGTAGGGGACATCTTATATAACAGATAAGGTTTCCTTGGTGTGGGCACTTCTCATTTGAAATTACCTCTCATGCCTAAGACTGGGGAAGTTTATCATATTCCCCAGCCTTTGGAATATAGACATTATCTAGAAGCTATTCTGTCTTCTAAATCAAATTCCATCCTAATCAAGTGGCTGAGGAGGCTCTGCAGCCACCAGATGATGGACACAGCCCACAGCATGCTGTCAGTAAAGACATTCAGGTCACACTGTTCTCTTGCTTGGTCTGGGAAAATTGTGGTACTCTTTCACAGGCCACAAGAGTTTAGACTAGGTGGCAGGAAAACAAGGAATAAGGCAGATGGAAGAAGCTTTGCAGAGACTGAGGAAACTGGGTGGAGAGTTCTTTCCCAAAGACAGGGAAGGGATGTGTCTTTCTGCCTCCACAGCATCCCTTTACACAGCTCACCGAGGGGTTGATGCATCTCATTTACATCTCAGCAGTGCCCCACGTCTGGGCTTCTGAGAGAGGCAATGGGGCAGCACATGCACCTGCACTTTGGTACCAAGCTCCTTTGAATCCACTTTTTTCTTGAGCCAAACAATTAGCAGCTGGCTCCACATAGTGGTTTCTCATGTAATTCCACTGAGTGGGGGTTTGATATTTGGTATTTTCTCTCCCAAAATAGCACTGCATTAGTTTTCCAGTGAGCTGCCATTTGCAAGCCTGACCAATCTTGCAGCCTTTGCAAGGCTCTGAAGGGCAGCACAGTGAGAGCTGGCTGGAGTCCTGCTGGCCACTGCCAGTCTCATTTGTAGCTGGAGAGATTAGGGATTAGAAAGGTGGTGGTGCTCTTGTGCACATCACCAGCTGTGATACCAGGTGTCTGCAGGGACAGTGAATCAGTTTGTCCTCTATTACCTTAAGGGTGCACCCTTTTCTTTTAAAAATACATAGCAAAGAGCTAAACATATGGAAATACTATACCAACCCAAGTCACTCTCTGGTACTTAAGAAATAGCCATGCACATCCCAAATTGTGGCTCAGAGGTCTTACTGCAGACAAGTGGTGGACACATGGCTATGGAAAAGTACTCTGCCAGTCAGGACTCTTACTTGATTGCCCACTTTGGAGCCTGCCTCCTGGTGGGAAAAACATCATGGAAGTTTCAAAAACCTCCTTTCTGCTGAAATCATCTTATTTTCCTCAATTCTCAGCTATTCAGCAGTGATTTGAGACATACAAATGTGTCCTGCAGGCATGACTGATGAGCTGTAACCAGTTACCTGGCCTCTCAGAGTGCTATGATGCCAAAGATACTCCTGTCAAACATCTTCCAGAGGCCAACTTACCTATCCCCTCATTCAGCTGGTCTTTAGAAAACGAGCCATTTTTAAAGCAGAGGACTAAAAGGAGGAGGAAAAGGCCTGTGCCTGTTTTTGTTCCCAGCTTCCAGCTTTGCAGGTGACCCTTTGTCTGCACAGCACCTGCCCGTTGCTCAGCCAAAGGCTGACTTGCTGAGAGGGCTGCACCGTGTGCAGTTGGCCAGAGCTGAATCCTACAGCTTCAGGAGAATCCCCTGGCAAAGTGAAAAGGCCAAAGGGACTTTCAGATCGTGTTTGTTTCTACAAAGCCCTTGCCAATACTTATTTGCCCATCTGAAAGTGAAGATTAATTTTCAGCACTGAGTGAGGATTTTTAAAGCTATGACAAGCCTACTAAAAGTATCTCATTTCAGAAGAAGTTGTGGTGCATGAGATTTTTTTCCTGTAAAGCCCTTCCTAGTGTGTGTGCAGCACTGAGCTGGGTGATTTTGTATCACCCCCTTAAGCTGTGATCCCCCCTGCTACTCAGAGGCCATGACTTTGGTTGTGTGAATGCCTGTGTCAGCCTGAGAGAAAGCCAAGGTGATCCACACACATCATGCTGGGCTGTGTACTGTAAAAAGCCTGACTAAACTCTCACCAGAAACTTTCTGACACTTGTTGACAGCAAGATGGGTTCCTGTCTGCTTCCAATTTGGCAATCTGTTCTCTCTGTGGGATGTGCAGCATTAACATGCAGCTTTCCATTAAAACACGATCCAATATCTGGTACCAATCATTGTTTCTGGGAACCATATGTGCTTCTGGGAGCAGCCAGTGAGAACAGGGACTCTGATGCTCCTTTGAAAGTGCCAGCACGTATGAGTCCAGCTGCTGAGTTTTCAGCTTCCATCAGCAAGCAGCCCTGGCCTTGCACTGCCCACCCTGCTGTTTCTGGTAAGCCCTGACTCAGGATGCAGTGGCTGCCAAGGCTGTAGGTGCAGCCTGTAGGGTCTCCCTTGGCCTGTTTCTGCAGGGCCCAGCTGGAAAAATAAACAAGGTGATGTGCAGGAGTTTGAGAAGCTGGAGAAAGGAGAGACCAGAGAGAAAAACAACTTCTGAGACTGTGTATGTGATGTATAAAGGCAAACTCAGTGAAGATCTGATGAAGTGGGACAAAATCTTGTCTGGCTGCATTACATCAACACGTTCACCAAACAGCACGTGCCCTCTGGAGACCCAACCAACAGTTTGGGTCACAGAGCAAGACCAGGGTATACCAATAACTGCTGCATATGGGCACAGAGTGGGACCTCAGGCTCTGAGGTGTGAGGAATCAGAGCTGTCAACAGATAATGCGGCAACAGAATGGCAACCTAATGTCACACAGGATGAGTAACTGACATGGTTAATGGGTACATGTGTCTGGGTACTGCTCTTTTAAGCTCTTATCTCTACCACAGTGATTTTGGATAATCTGCCTCAGTTGAGAAGCAGATGGGGTTACTTACCACTTGCATTTTCTACTGACAGAAGTAACATGCCATAAGTGTGTGCATGAAACACCCCAAACATCTATTCCTACAGCAAATAACCTTTTTTTTTTTCTTTTACAGACAGCTGATGATAGAAGCTGTGTACTCAGTTGTGGCACTGTTCAACTCTGTCCAAGTGTCACAGAATGCAGGTGTGCAGCCTTAGGCTTTCTGTCTCTACTCGTGTCCCTCACTGATTTTGCAGCAGGACCATTCTTCCTGTATGTACATAGAACCTGTGTGGGTTTCTTTAATCTCTGGCCTACAAATCTATGTTAAAATGGCCAAGAAAGTCTAATGTATCTGTAAGTACTGCAGTAGGTGGGTTGGCAAAATGCAGCTGGGAATAGTCTTCAGCTGCAGCTATGTACACACAGGAAAAGCTGAATTGGTTCTAGTCCCCAGCAGGCCAGTCCTGTGGGATACCACTTTGTGGCAGCTTCAACTTTTCATGCTGTTGTTGAAAACATGTCCTAACAACAGACAACTTATCTGGCATCGTGTTTGTGGGGAGTGGTATTGTCCTCCTATTGCTCAGGCTCTGAGGAGGCCAAGGTCCTTGAGCCAACTACTTCACCCTCACTGGTCTTGGCAGAGTTTACCCTGGCAGTTTTTTTCCTTCAATAGACACAAGCCTTCTTTTCAAATCCTCAGGGCTGTTCTGACATTGTGCAAACCCACAGTTCATGTTAGGTCAGCTATGCCCTGCAACAGCAGAAAATTGAAGCCACTGCTGTGGACACTGCTTGCTTTCAAACCCTGCTGAGAGCACTTGCTCCTTTCCTCTTAACAGTGATGCTTCCAAACTATGCTGCCAATGTAGTGGTGAAGGTTTTATGCACCCATCTAGTGCTGCCCAAAGGGCTGCATTCTTGCCCCTTTGCACAGGGAGACATGCAATTCTGTCAGGAAAGCCTTCAAAATAAGCCCTCACATTAGCAAGGACATCCACACATCCACCTGCACGGAGGCTGTGCTCCAAATAACTCAAAATTTGGGTTAAGTCTCAATTAAAAATGTAGACGTTGAATCTCTTTCTTCCTCTGAAGTGCCAGGTTGGCAATATCCCTGGACCTGGGGGCAGACAAAATGTTCCTTTGATAAAGGCTCTATCCTTGCCTGTGTGGCAGACCCCCTAGGGAGCCTGCTCAAGTCATTTCAGGCAATGCTTTCTATAACAATTTGCCCTGGCTTGGATCTACTTACTGTCATTGGCTTCTGCTTTCTCTGGAGTAAACCACTTGTAGGCACTTTGAAAATCCTGTGCTTAATCCTCCTGCAAGCCTGACTGAAGCCTTGAGCTTGACATGCTCCTCACTGACTATAAAGCTGCTCTCCCTCTGTTTCTCTCCATACTTCATACATGCCATAGATGTGAAGATGTGGGATCCCATCCACATATCTAGTAATGGCCCTCTCCCTCTGTTTCTCTCCATACTTCACACATGCCATAGATGTGAAGAGGTGGGATCCCATCCACATACCTAGTTTGGTAATGGCTAAATTCCTGTTTGTAAAGCATTAAGATCCTTAGTTACATAAACCTGAAGTATTTCTAGCAGCTCAGAGCTGTCAAAAGAGTGCAGAAAGATGGGGTGGGTTGATGTTCACCCACTGCCTCTGTGGGATCCCATCCACATATCTAGTAATGGCCAAATTCCTGTTTGTAAAGCATTAAGATCCTTAGTTACATAAACCTGAAGTATTTCTAGCAGCTCAGAGCTGTCAAAAGAGTGCAGAAAGATGGGGTGGGTTGATGTTCACCCACTGCCTCTTTTATCTTGGTCACTCCCATCCCATTAGTTGCTCATTACTGCGAGGGAAGCCAAATGCTGCACTGATATATACCCTGCCATTCAGAAAGCTTAGGGCCAGCCTTGGTAATTCTGCTGGCCAGTGCTCCAGGGGAAACTGGCAGTATAGCTCATCAAATGAACTGAGACGTTCTCCATGCACTTCCTAGAAGGATTATGACTGATGGTGATTGCTTGTAATGAACAGACACCCATCTTTTCCAAAAGATTAACTTCCATTGAGTGGGGGTGAGGTAATCTTCACAGGTTGATATCATGCTGCCTGCTTATGCCCAACTCCATTGTAAGATGAATCTCTTTCCTCAAAGAAAAAAAAAAAGCTCATTAAATGCCTAGTTCTTGTCTTTATTTCTAAAGGCCCAGTGGTTTTGTTAGACAGAAGCGTGGCTGCAGCAAAAGGTTATCTCATGTATAAAATGCAAAGCAACAGGCTTGATAGCCCTTGGAGCAGGGAGAGGGCTCTGCTGGCAAGGAGTGAAGCTGGTCTGAGAGGTAAAGAGTCACACCTGTACTATCAGAAAGCCCACTGTACAAATTTGGGAGGATCTCAAAGCCTGACCACACAGGAAGTATACATTAATGTACACCCTGGTTTATTTTGGCCACCCTTCCTCCTGAGCACTGCCCTGATACACATAAGGACAAAAGTTCTTTGATGGACCTGTCTTGGGCAGGATCTTCTGCTAACATTAACCAGGAAGTTTGGCATAACTTTTGAAGCTCCTCATCTCCTTACTCAGGTACCAAAAGCCAGAAGCCACCACACAATCACACACCCACTGCTGTCTCTCCTCCAGTGGCCCAGAGAACAGAGGCTGGAGCAGAACTTTTGGGGTTCTTTTGCAGTCCTACACAGCATTCACAGCTGGTTAGGGGCAGAGGGAGGGGCAGGAGGAGCAAACCACCAGTGCTGGCTACAGGCACAGAGAGGCTGTAGGTGTTTGGCACGGGTGTTTGGTGCTGCTGAAGGCAGTTACTAATGGCTGCAGGTCTGCATGCCCAAGCAGCTTATCAAATTATACTTGGGCCTACCTCCCCCTCAGTAATCAAGGCTCTGGGGGCAGTTCCAATTACAAACTCTCTTTATCACAGGTTAATAACTGAGCTGCAAGCGCTCAGCCCGTGGCAGCGAAGTCTTGGAGCACTTTGTTCTGAAAGGATGTGTTCTTTCTTTTTTTTTTTCTTTAAGAGCAGAGATTGCAAATAGCAGGAGAAATAATTAGAAAAAAGGATACACTCAGAAGCTCACTATGCACATAAAATGGAAACCTGACCTGCTTTATAAAAGTTATTTCAGACTTTTTGCATGTTTAATTTAAAAATGTTACGTACCATTCACAAGGCGGTTGCTGTGTGTTTTGGTGTTGTTGTTACCTGCCTCCCTGGATCATGATGGCCTGAGAGCAAAGTCAGACTGAGAAGAGAGGAGTTAGAGCCTAGGCTGTCACATGTTGCCATTTCTGTCAAGTCTAGTTTTGAAAATTGTCTGCACATTTGTTAGACAAACCTTCAATACTGAAGTGACCCACCTCACCCCTCAGCCTCCCTCTTCCTGGCTGTTCTGTGCCTGCACCCACAGGAGCTCTGGCAGGGAGAGGACAGAACCTGCACACTGGTGTATGCAGGTGGTTGTGTTTATATTAGAAACCTGTTTTGTTTTTTTCCTAACAGTCTTCTGGGGCCACCACTTTTCCCCCCGTGAGATTAAGCATGGAGGGGGACACAAGGCGTTTCTGCAGTCATGTGGACACACAAACATGCATGAGTGTATGTCTCTGCAGTAAGGATCAGGTCTAAAGGATCAACCTAATAAGATTTGGAGATTTCCTAAGTGATGGTGTCTCCAAAACATGCTTATTTTTCCACTCCTAGGAAGCGCTGTAGAGATTACAGAGGGAGGTTTGTGTCCAAACTAGTGAACACAGACCTCAGTTCGTGCTAAACCTCAGGATTTGCCTAAAATATTTAATAGGAATAAAATAACACCACTGTTTTGCAAACTGGATTCAGGAATAGTGGTGACATCTAATTAGTTCCTGACACCAGAGGGCATTGGAGGACAAGCTGATTTTTAGAAAGCAGGGGCCCTAGCCCTTCAGGTAAAGCAGCTAATATTAATGAAGCTAACGAGCCCGAGACCTCCCCCTTGCTGGTACAAAATGAGGAACTCTGGCACAGGCAAACAGGGAACAGGGCCCTGGGTTTGCTCCATGCAGGCTAAGGGGCATCTCCTCACTTGTCCCCCAGCTGTGCAGGCATCTGAGGACAAGCTTGAGCAGAGCTCAGGAACAGGACTGAATGGTGCTTCAGAGGCTGCCACGCGGCCAGGTCACAAGAGTGCTGGGATGTCTCTGGAGGGACCAACAACTCCCCAACAGAAAAATGCCAATGCTTGGCAATCAGCCTCTTGGGTCCCCAGCATGGCACAGGGGGTTAGTGCAGAAGACAGGATGCAAGAGAGGCAAAAAAACCATCTGGAAGGAGCTGAGAAATGGCCCATGGGGCAAATCTGAACTATGAGTCCAGGGCTCCCAAGCCCAGACCAGCACCAATGGGGCACGTGGAGACTACAGGGGCTCTGCTGGTCTCCAGCACTTCCAATTCCTAGTCTGATTCATACAATTCATTGCTGGAAATACATGCTCAGAGGTTTACAGCAGGAGAGGATTTTCCCAGACTGCCCCACTGGACTGAGGGGAAGCTCTTCCAATCAGCAAGGGAATAAAACCAATCTGAGCCTGGAAACAGCATGAAAAGTACTCGCTGTGGCTGGTGCCAAAATGGCAAATATATTTCAGTTTGCAGAAAGAGATACCATCCATTAGCATCAAACAATGAGGCTTTCTGTGCATTATGAACATGTTGCTTTTAAAGGGAAGGGAGCAGGCCAAGCGGCCTTGGTCTCTTCTCATTGTGAAATAGCAAAGCTCATAAACTACAACTGTGGCAAATTTATGCCCTGTGTCAGATCCCCAAGGCTATGAGATCATTGACTTCAATTAGAGAATGAATGCTGCTGTGTAACAGTCAAAGGCCTTGAAGTCTAAGGCAGGGGTGGTTCTGCTTTTCAAGCAGGGTCAGCTCAACACCCTAATAATAATGTTCCAGGTTATATCAGGCAGTGGTTTAATTTGGATCATATTCTGCTGCTTTGTTTTTCCTTTAGACAAATTTTTTTTTAATTTCAGTTTTTGCTTCACTTCATTTTATGTGAGGCAACTACAACAGGGTGTGTTAATTTACTGGCTGTTTTAGACATAAAACCTTGTCAGCTCTACAAAACACGACAATCAATGGATGGACCTTTCCAGCTCATCACATAGTCAAAAGGCAGCATGTCTACATTGCCAAAAAATGCTAAATCACTCATTTCCCTTTGCAAGCCAGGTGGTCGCCAAAAAATGAACACTGGAAGTTGTCACAGTGCCATTGTTTTGGGTCACAGGGAAGAAAAGGAACTTCTGTAAAGCCCTTCTAGAGAACACTTCCAAATTATCCATGAAGTTTAAAATAAAGGGGATCTGACATGAATTCATGACTTGATATTGGAGCATGCCTCCAAACAGAATGCATCCCATTCTCTATCCTGTATAAACCCCCTTTTTCTTCTCAGAGTTTATAATCTGGAAAGACAATTTCTCATCAGTACTACATCCTTACCTTTTTCATATAATCAACAGAACAGACTCCAAATTACAAAAAGCAGGGATTCAAGCATTGCACCTGCTTGGGCAGTTTTTTGCACTGATCTGAACACTTCCACTGGTGTGCTTTTAGCAAGAAAACTATTCAAGAAAGACCAAGTTTTCATTTATTTCAACTTTTGAATTTTAAACCATGTTAAAATAAATTTTTCCTCCAAGTAGAAGTAGTGTGTTAATTTTAAAGTATAAAAATGCTTGGAATAGGACTCTTTTTTTGCCTGTTGAAGAGCTGACCTCCTTCTGCTCCCTTTTGGGGAAATGTCAATTTTAAAGGTGAGACAAGAACAAAAATATTAAAATAATACCAAGTTAGCAAATGCCAAAACTGAAATTTTGATTAAAAAATAAAACCACAGTCATGTCCATAGAAAATTAAAAGGTGGATACATTTCTAAAATGGCCTAAAAATTTTTTATTTACTTTTGAACTAGCATAAATCCCAAATGATACTGAAACAATACGACCTGAAGTACATTCTGATATTCTCTGCCCGTGGTCACGTTATGCTTAGTTCAGGCTAGGAGTATTTTATAAACAAACACTGCTAATACAATCCTGCCCACGTATGGTGGACAGCTCAAGCCACGAGGGAATACAAGCACAATTTATATGTTGATGCACTTGAAAGTTAAGATAGTGGAAATGCCACTTCCCTACCTGTAACTCCAGACTTTGGCAGGTAGGCATTCCCCTACCATTTCATTTATTGCTCTATTTATTTTCTCCAGCTGTTTTTCTTTTAGGTTACCCAAGCAAGACTTCCTAAAGTTCCAGTACCAGTTGGAGAAAAAGGACCAAAACTTGCCCAAACACTCCTGGGTGAAGCTTTTCCACAGCTCCAGCAAAGGACCCGCAGCCTCTCATCTCTTTGCTCCCTTCTTGTTTGGGGATGCAGGTGAGGGAAATTCCAGCATTTTCCTTACAAGCAGCAAGGAAAACCTCTGTGCACTTCCATCACCTCCATGGGCACTTCAGTAATTTGTGAAAGCTGTAAACCAGTCTTGTGAGGTGGGTCATGCTATCCAGCTTGACCATTTGAGCTGCTCCTCCTCAGAAATCTCTGCAAATTAGTCACAAATTAGTCAGCAGCTAATGCACGAAGCACTTGTGTGTAGCTCCCACTAATCCTCCCAGGAGATACCATTTTTCTGGCAAATGGGGCAGCCAGGATGTTATCAGACAAGGGTTACAAGACTGTCTGGGGTTTGTGATGAATTCTGAGAGCAGGAAATAAATTTGCTATTAACAGGCTTTCGATTCTTCCTTGTTTGGTCCTTGCTATAACACGTGTTGACAAATAAAGTGTTGTTGCTCTGAAGCTGTCACGGTGCCTGTGTCATGGGCAAGGGCTGCATTGTGTGCAGCACCAGCAAGCAAAGGAGAGCAAGGACAGGAGCAGGGTGCACGTGCCATTGATTACACAAAGGAGAATCAGGCTGCTGAAATCCAAGGAAGTGAAGCGTGTAACACTGCTTGGGAACAGGCAGGGAGGGGAGATGTTGTATTTTATATCAATACAACACGTCACGTAGTTTCCCACAAGCATCCCCTTCCTCCTCAGGAAAATAACTAATGGATTTAGGGATTTTTTTCTGAGAGAGTGGTGCAGGAGTGCTGGGGAATGGAAGGAAACACGATTGCCATGCGCAGCAGGGAGAAGTGCTGCACACTCGTGTCAGAGACCCTGGATCTCAATGGAAGATATTTATAACTCTGCCTCTGAAGAAGATGAAAGTAGTTCTTATGCTGAGATAGGGAACAAAAATGTTACCTAAAAATAAATGTCCCAAGTCAATGCCACCTATTTCTACGTTCCCTGTGTCAGAGCTGGCTCAATGAACTATATCGAGAAACATTTGGGTTGTTCAAAGAGTGCTAAGGCCATTCTGGAAATGGAATGGCTTTTACTCTCAAACTCTGCTAATTTCTCTGCAGTTTTCTGTGCTCTGCAATATCACCTCTCACTGAGTTAAGAAAGGCAGTTCAGTCAGCACAGGGGTGTTGGCTGACCCAGTGACCAGGGTAAGGTGACGGATGGAAGCACACATTGATTGCGCTCCCACATGACTTGGTTTAACACCCACAAGCCTCTGCAGGAGCATTACCAGGTTATTCTTGGAGCTGATGCTCTTTCCCCACTTCTGTTTCCATCAGAAAACCCAGAGGGGTTTGCAAACTGAAGGAGACTGAAAACTACCCCCGACTGGGCTATAGTCATTCAAGAATTTCAAAGCACTCTCCAAATGAAACACTCTCAGAGTTTCACAAAGCTCCTGATTTGTAAAGGGGCTGCACCCACCTGGGGTGCAGAGCCACTGCTGGCTAGGTGGAGCTGGGAAACTCTCTCAGACCTCTCCTTTTGACTGTGGAGCAGTCTGTGCTTAGAAGGAGTGCAAAGCAAGAGAAACAAACAAAAAAACCCCATAAACAATAAGCTTTTCTTCTTGGCACTGTAGATTCAGGAAAGAAGTGGCTGAGAGGGGGTCATTACTGCAGATTACTTCTGCCCTGGTTTGGTTTCAGAGAACTCCCTCCTAAGCAATCAGCCCACCTAGGCTAAATGAACCTGGTTTGGAGCTTGTTTTCCTTCTGTGAGGAACAGCTGGGCCACAGTGTCCCCTTCCTTCCCCACCAGAGCAATCCCACAGGAATGCAAGCTGCCCCTCCCTGCAGGTCCCTATTGCAGTGCCTTATCCCTCAGCCTTCTCTTCTATAAAGGTCTTCCTTCCAAAGGTCTTCATGCCAAAAAGCCCTTTCAAAAAAGCTGGTTTTAATAACCCCTGCTGTGGGAAAACTGAATTTAAAGGTGGATTCCGAATCATCATCTAAGAGCTTTTAGACTGAGATTTTCATTGGCCAGTCAGAAGAAGAGCTGAATGAGAAAACAAGTTACAACTCCATCTTCTTCTAACCCTGCTGTACGCTGGAAATGGCCTTTATCCTCCTGTCCACCAGAGAGGTGGACATGCCTATTCTGGATGAGCTCCTTGTTTGTGCTGATGCTGCCTGACAATGACCACCTCTCTTGTTTGCCAGCTAGCTACATGGAGGCAGCCTGAGTTCTCAAAGAGGTAATTTCTTAAAGCAAAGGAGAGGCTTCTTCTCAGGGAATTAAAAGGATTCCTGTGGCTGATAGCAGAGGGCACCCCCCGGTAGTTCTGGCATACCCCAGCAGAGGGCAATGGCAGATGTACAGAAGCATCTGTCACTGCTGAGCATCCCTAGAGCATGAAACAAAGTTCTCCCCTGCCTGGCAGATCTCGTCACAAGCTAGGGAGCCAGTCCGTGCTAACAAAGGCAATCAAGCCTAATCTAGAGCTGAATCAAGGCCCGGTAGAAGATCTGACAGCACAGAACTAGCCAGCAGCATGAACAAAGCTTTCCAGATCCATCCCCAGTGACAAAATCTATCAAGTAAGGGCAGGCTCAGCAGGATTTTCATTGTAAGATCAGCAAAGACGTGTGGTCTGGCATTCTTGTTGTGCTCTTTTAGAGACAACAGATCCATGAAGCTATATTTCCTTGGCACAAATGCAAACTGGAAAGACTAAGCTGGAAGTGGTTAGCGTGGAGGAGGAAAGGGCAAAGAGATAAGGTGGAGACTCAGACATCAGGAAAAACCCTGGCTGCTTTATCTCTGTTCACAGAAACATTTTGATTTTGAAATCTTAATGTTGGCCTGAATGTCCTTCTGAAAGGTACAGAGAGTGATTCAGAGCATAATTTGTTAAATGTATGCATAACTAAAAAACAAAAGCCACAATCTCAGACAGCTAAGCCAGACTCTCTCATATCTGATTTTTGCACTCCTGAGTACAAAACTCAGATGTATCCATTTGGGGCTGAAAAAAAGAAACATCCAGAACCAGCCATCACTTAAAAAACCCAAACCACTCATAGGGTTGTATGTCACGTGCACCGAAATGCGGTGACCGATCATTAATTATGTAGCTGTGCCACAAAAGCATGTAAGAATATCTATTCTGAGCCAGGAAGAGGGGAAGAAACGTTTACAAATCCTTTCCAGGCAATAACCATCAACAACAAGGAAGGAGTGACAGGAGGAGCTGCTGTGACACTTGCTGTCATTTGTCCTGCGCGCATCAGCGGGCGCTGCCGGGGAAGCCACTGTCGGAGGAGAGAGGAAGATGTTGCCAAGCAACAGGAGACCCCGGCTGGAGGACCCCTCCCCTGCCCAGGAGCTGACAAAGCTTCCCAGGCCTCCTGGCTTTAGTGTAGCACCCCTCCAAAAGCCAAGCTGGGAGAGGGGAGGAGAGCAGAAGCCCTACCTGGGGAGGTGAGGCTGTGGAGACCGAGGGAAACAATGGCAATCCTGATGGAGAGGGACACAGCAAGGAGCTGAGGGGACAGACAGGCAGATGCCAAGCTGGGATGGAGCAGCTGACATGGGAGCGTGGCTGATCTGACAGCCCTTGGATCAAACCCCCTCCAGCACAGAAGGGCTGGACCTGGCTGGAGAGAGAAACGGGGGAGCACGGTAGAAGGAAGAAACTCTCCAGGGTTGTTTTTTCTTTCCAAACCAGGCTTGTGTCAGTGCAGCACCCCCAATATCAGCCTTTTACGTTATCTTTCTTGGCAGAGCTGGCATCTAGGTCCCAGCATGTTCAGCAACCTGCCAGCTGGGAGGAGGATGCAGAGCCTGGAATTCAAAGCTCAAGGTTGGCAGCCAGGTTCCTGCCTTTGCTCTTGTCTCTGCCATTAACCTCTTCTGTTAGCGTGGCCAAGCTGCACAAGACTTTCAAATGGCAATTTCCTTCTGTGTGGATGAGTCCCTCGAGCTGAAGCAGTTCACTAATTAAAACAGTTCTTTGTCCAAGGTCAGGAAAGTAAAAAACCAGCAAGTGCCAAGTTGTCACAAATCTACTAGGTGTTGTGAAGGGAGACAGGAGATGTACAACC
>NW_008607528.1:0-16302 GCF_000691845.1 Merops nubicus | reverse complement strand
TGCTGAATCCCCGCTAATCCCCTGCATTCCAGATATCAGAGCAGTCAGCTGGCCTGGGGATCTGCTTCCAGCTGGTCAATAGCAACAGGAAAATCTTTAAACCTCCTTTTGATCCAGACATAAGTCGTGCAGGATCTGCCTCTCACAGGCCAGCCCTCGGTCCTCCCAGGGCGAGCTGCTGCAAACAGGAGATGTCGTCGGCAGCGGGACCGCCCGGGCAGGAGCCACTCCAGGGGTGCCCATCACTTATTAATGAGCTGTTGTTATTCATTGCTGAAAGGCTGCCAGGGTGTATTGAGATGATCATGTCAGTCCAGAGCAGCTTTAGCCTGTGAGTGAGGTGGGGAGTGTAAGCCACACTGAGCTCCACAGGGTGAAGAATCCGGGAGAGTCACATCTAATCTTCGGGCACGATCAGATGCACTGACAAAAGAAATGTCACTTTGCCCAACTCTCTCCCCAGACATCCTGTGTCTGCACAGCCCACCACATCCCATCTCCAGGCTGGAAGCTTTTGCAGCACATTAAATCTCTCACAAGGAAAAAGTGGGAAATAGCTTTGTATACCACATCTCCTCCTCTTCTGCTGAATGGGCAGGGCTTGCAGAATTCCCTTCTTGTGTTAGGCTGCACCTCTTCTCTGGAGATTTACCCCTTGTTCCAGACACATTTAGGTGAGGAGGAGGAGCTCTGAGACACGGGGGGTGAGGACTGTTCAGCCTCTGCCCAGCTGTGTGTCCCAGGCAGTGCAGTTGTGCTTGTGTGGGCACCACTTTCCTGAGCTGGTTCTGATAATATCTCCCAAGCCATTGCACTGCTGAGCTACTCAGAGCTGAGGACTGCTGAAGATATTTTAAAAAAACCCAAACACTTATTTTTAACAGGAAAGCACCATTTTAAGAACATCAACAACAACAGACTGTACTTACATGAATCTACCATAGACTATAATGATCTAGACTCCTCTTTTTGCTGCTACTTTGAAAGCCTGCTGTGATTACAATGGGATATTGCACAAGATTGGCATGGTTTATGGTTTATGTACATATGTAAAAAACATTATGCCCTATTGCAGTCCAGAAGTGCATCCCAGATATGTTCTTGTAATGTCCAAAGTAAAAAAAAAAGTGAAGATACCCAAAGGGAGTAAAGAAATCCCAGAGGCCTGTGGGCATGTGAACACAGGGGAATTCACATGCATATAGCAACTCACATCAGCACTGATAGGGTTAAAGCACATCAAACTTTTGCACACTCAGAGGAGAACACCATGAACCAATTATTTCCTGACTTATAGCCAGTATTGATGGAGATGACATAAGGTGCAGATCGGGGAAGAATCCAAACCTCTGGCTACTACTCTATTTAATCCTTTCAAATCTGCTGTGTCACCACAATCAATAGCCTGATCTCATGCCACCAGTGTCCAGAGGATGGGGATGGAAAAGGAGGGCCTGTTTTGTCATTTGGTAACACTGCCCCAAAGCAGGAGGCTCTGAGCAACCAGACCTTACCATGAACTGGGTAAAACTGACTGTTCACCCCTCCTCTGAGCCCCCAGGCAAAGTGTGCCTGAACCAACAGCAGACGTGGGGGACGACTGGTATTTAGGAGGTAGAAACAGGAATATTTGAAAGAATAAATGTATTTTCTTCTGCTTTCACCTGTTTCATAGTCTTGGTAATATGAAGCCTGAGCATGACCCAGTGCCACACAGGCCCATGTTCTTTGGTGTTGAAAAGCAGAGTAGATGAATAAACTGCAGAGCTCACTGCTGCAGCTGAGCTGATCTGGATACACGACCCAGCCTCATGCATTGGAAAAGTCTTGATTTACCCTATAAATATTCCCAGTGAAATATATAAGAGTTCAGGGATGTTTTCCCCTCCAGCCAGAGGAGCCTTTCTGTTCTTCAGAGCCTGTCTTCTAGGTGTTTAAAGGTAAAAGATGCTGCAGTGCCACTTGTGACTGGCCATTAAGAAGCTACACCCCAGCATAAACCAAACACTGCCCTTTGCAAAGCTCTTTTCAGCTCTTCCAAAGGCAAAAACTGAGCAGCTTTGGTGGTGTAACCCCATTAAAAGAGCTTATTTGATCAATCTGGTTTCACACTTATGGCCTCACTACCCCAACCCTCTGCTCTCTCCTGACAGCAGTTCTGCCACCCTGCTGGTCTACAGCAGCTTCTCTACAGGGAGAGGACCCAGCCTCTTTGGGAAGGCTGCCAGGGGTGCACAGATCAGCAAGAGGCAGGGCCTCTAGTTTGCCTTAAATCCCAGGGCTGTGCCAACACCCAGCTCTGACAGAGCCACTGTGGGAACCTAGCAAGTCTCATCCCTACTCAGTGCCTCAGTTTCTGCTGCTGGATATTATAAACTGTGGTGAGTAAAACTTTGTTTTCCCTGTAGAGCACACAGGCAAAGTCCTGTGCAGCAACAAAATCCTTTTCTTTGCAAATGGGAAAGACTGAAGATACCACCAGTATCTCTGACTTCATATTGCATTCCACTGCTCAGAGCCTCTGCTCTTGCTCTGGACAGCTGCAGAAAACACATCCATTTACAGCAGCAGAGAGAAGCAAAGCACATAGGGAATACACACAGGGGAAGGAAATGCAAAATCAGATTACACCCATCAGGAGCAAGCTGAGGAATCAGCCACAGACAGGCTGTCAAAATGTCCTGACGTAACTGGAGAGATTTTTTGGTTGGTCCTGGCATCTATTTATATATTTGGGCTTATACACATCATAAACCTGAGCATCTGAGGCACTACTGTATTTCCATGATCATAAATAACCCCACCCTTGTTTTATATACAATCTTTCTGTTCTGGAAGGAAGCATATCATTGGTTGGGGCTACCTGTGACTAAAAGCATTATAAATCTATAAGCAATCACAAACTCCCTGCTACCAGTGGAAAGTGAACAGAGCTTTAAGCAGACTCTAGCTCTGCCATAATGGACAAGTAACTTATAAAAATATTTATACAGGCTGGCTAGCAGCTGGAGAGATAAACAGAACAATGGATGCACTCCTGGCATGTGATGTAGCAAAGAAAGCAGTGAGAAACCAGGTCATGGGGGAAGGAATAAGCCAAGTCATCAGCCCAATTCCAAACATACAGCAATTGCCAAGGAAAAGCATCATTACATACATAATCCTCTTTCTGTCCTGGTCTCAGTCTTGTCCCACCATCACTGGGAACTCTCCTTGTCGTGGACAACCAGGGGACCCTTCTGCTAACAGGAAACCTTACATCACACACCCACGACATAAATAAACCTCCCCAATAATTAGAAGCAGAGCCAGCCTTTATATTATTAAATCTAGAGGCAGGGCACCTGGTGGGATCTCCTAATTGGTTTTCACCCTAGATTGGCCAGGCCTTGAGAGAAAACCAAGAGGAAGGTCTCTCTGGCCTGATTGTGGGCATCATCCATAGGTCATCCCTGATTCAGGGCTGGAGGTTTAGACCCCAGCCCTTCACCCTCTCTGTCAGAGTTTCCCTCCACTTCCCTGCATCAGCAGGGTTACAATGTTTTGAACACTTCTGAGCCAACCCCTGAAAAAACACAGAGAGACTGTGTGTCAGAAAGCCAACCTGTACTAAAGAACTGCACTTAAAGTGCATAAATCAGCAGTTAAGGAGTTACTAAGTACAAGCATCCAACTCCTGTTATTATAGTATCATCTACTCTTCCAATCCTTAGAAAGAACACTACACTGAATTAATATGCAAGAAACAAGTTTTTAACATTTGGCAAGGCAAAATAACTTTTAAAGTCCTTTTTATGTTAGCTTTTAAGCTTCAGAAATTTGACCTAAAATCAATGAAATATCCCACTTGAACAGCAGCTGGAGGCAGAGCAGAGAGAGAATCTCAGAGTCACAACAAACACTGCACTGGTTTTGTTCCAGTGGCCTTCTGGCATCATAGAGGCTGATGACCTTAAGCTCCCTGTTAGTTAGGGCTAGGTGATGAAAAAATGTTGCTTGAGAGAATCTCCCTCAGTTTTAAGACGAGGTGTAAGCTATAGAAAACATACTCCAGGTGGACGATTGAGGAGAGGTATTTCTCTCTCTCTCAGCTGTTTTACACTCTGATCTGGGTGCTGAGCCATTCCCTTCCGTGTGCTGGCCCCCTGTACAGTGCCTGTCACCTCACCCAGCAGGGACTGAGCTGCCCCTTTGGCCAACCCCACAAATCAAGCGTGGGGCCAGCACAAAGCTCTGCTGCCCCTCGTGCCTCCTGCACAGTGACGGGCACAGACCTCACCACGCTGGACCCTGGGCAAACAGCACAGAAACTCTTCCCCAAAAAGAGGCTACAGCTGAAATCCAAGCCCTAAGGGAAAAGGCTGGAAAGGCTGGGTTGGTTCTCAGTGCCCTCTCACGGGCAGGCAGCAGGCAGAGCTGGCCACCTGGAACTCTTCCAGGGATGAAAAGTGGCCGGAATTTTGCTCTCTGGCTTTAAAAAGCTGGGCTGGTTTGTCTGGAAGGCAGACTTTGGTCGCAGGGGTTTTCCTGCCTGCTGCTCTTCCTGCTTGCTCCCGGAGCTGCCTCCTGTGCTCGCAGGCAGGAGCATGGCCGGTGCCTTCCCTGTGCTGGCAGCTGTCTCCCTGCTCTCTGCCTTCCAGCAGTGTAAGACCTGGGGGGTTCTGTGGCTGGGGGCTGGGGAGGTTTCCACTGCTTCTGAAGCACGGGGAGTTGTTTTATGCTAAACTGTCTGTTCTGTCAGTTGGATTTCTGGGAACTCTTCAGGTGTTTCTGGCCGCAGCACTGTTTACCCTCTCTGCAGTGGGGAGGGAGCTGGCTCTGTGGGATGGATTACTCTTCCATGGAGGAGAAACTAATTTGTTTTCAATCCTATTTTGTTCACCGACGTTTCCAAATTGTACTGTTGTAACTAGCTGTAAAGTTACCCCAGAGCCACGTTGTGCCTCAGTTTCGATTCTTAGTTATGCTTTGGAACAACTGAAAGCCTCAAAAGTCAGAGCAAATTTTTTAAATTCAAATACACCAGTGCTGGACTGAAAGCACCCTAAAAACTATTTCCTGAAACAGAGATATTAAAGAAGAAAGGAAACCTGAAATTAAAGGAGGAAGCAAGCCTTTACACAAGGCAGCAACAATGTGAGATGTTCCACATTACGTCCTCCTCGTTACATTTCTTCAAAATCTAAATGGATTTCTCTTATCCCCTGCTGAGAATCAAGGAGCAGGGAAAGGAGTGGGCAAGTCTGAGATGCATTTTCACTCTTTATGGGTCTAAAACTGCAGCAGCGATTTTAGTGCTTGTCGTTATTGTCTTTGAAGTATGTTGATTCATACAGTTGTGTTTACACCAGGAAGCAAGATACATTTTGAAGGCATTTGTGCTGAGAGCAAGTTAAAAATAATTACTCTGCCTTTTTTTCCAAGTATCTGTATCACTGCCAACTTATCTAGCAACCTATCTACATGGCTTGACTGTTTGTTTATTTGTTCTCAAAGCCTCAGCTACTGAAATAACATTTGTTCCCAGCAGGAATAAAAGCTTTGGAATGTGACCCTCCCAGGTTAGAAAAAGCCCAACACAACAGGAGGCAAATAAAAAGCACCTAAAATTTACATTCTCTTTTTCTGTTGTCAGATCAGCTACAACCCAACCCTTGTGATTTTCACAGGGCTTTTCTGTCTGGTGGCAATATTTACCATCAACTTCTGTGAAGGCTCCACTTGCCTGCCTTGATTTTTAATGTCAAAGTGTGAAGGATTAAAACCAAACATTATCCAAAGAAGTACTGAAGTATAAGAACTCAGGGAATTGTACAGATGCTGAAACTGCAAAGGGATGGAGAGGTGTATATATAAGTGTGTATATATATACACCTATACACTTCCTTCTGATTGTTAATCCTTGTTAGTCAATCTTCATTAAAATCACAGAAAAGACGGGATAACTTGGGTTTTAATTTACAGTGGCAGTCTGACATCAAGCCCAAAGAGAAACCTGTGTAAGAATCTGATCTGCTGATCTGATTGAAATCATCACAGCCTGGCTTACCTTCATTAGGGGTAAACCCAATCAGATTAATTAATGGCAGTTAGGAAGGTGCTGAGGGGCAGTACAGCCCCCCTGAAGCAGTGCTGGAAGCCAGGTTTCACTTAGCAATCATCAGAGGGAAGACATTTAGTGCCTCAGAACCATGAAGTGTTCAAAGAACCAGGTCAGTCAAAGATTAAGCTGTGCAAGAAATGCTCCAGGGTAGGAAGAAAGAGCAGAAACAATGCAAGAAGTGGTTTCCAGTCATGAATCCAGTCCCAGGCAGCTGAGATTTGCTTGAGAGTTGAGTGTTTTGTAGGCTGATGGAAAAACAAGGGAATCCAGTGAGAGGACAGAATGGTTAACCAGAGTCTCCCATCTGCAAACCTCTGCCCCTCAAACCAGAGCCTTGCTGACTAGGCAACACCAAGGCCAAACCACAGTACAGCTGAGGCCAGGGTTCTACCATGGCCTTGGTGATTTGCTTTGGTTAATTGTACTGAACAAACAAGAAGGATTTGGCCCTTACAGTGCCTTAATCTTCTTATTTCCCCCAGTAAGTTTATTTTGCCCAGCATCCTTTCAAGGCTTTTGTTTTTCAGCTGACTTGGGTTCCATGAGCTGCCTTGACTTGCTGTAGCTCCTCAGCAGAAAAAAACAAAACCAGGTCCTAAACTGGTTGTAAGAGTTGAGTGTCTCAGTGTAGCCAGAAAGTGAGGGATGGTTGCTGGCTAAAAATGCCTTGCCACCAAAACAGCTCACCTACCACTTAGGCTGGTAAACTAGGCAGGATTTCCCAGCATGAAGCATTTGTCATACAAATGAGATCATTTTCAGGGTGCCAGAAGTTAAAAAGCAACTTTTCAGTTCAGTTTTCCAGGAAAATATTTCTCAGAGGTAATTCCTGAGCTCCCATGAGTTTTGGTCTCCCTGGAGCACATTCCCTAGACCCTCCCTGGTACCATCCTTCCTTTCTGAAAGGGCTGCAAGGTGGCAAATAACAGATGAATCACCAGGAATAACAAGAGATGGGTGGGTGGGAGTAGAGGAGGTCTTGCTGGATGGAAATACAGTGACAGGTCCTGTAAACCTGCCTTACAGAGAGATAGCTGAGGTGCTGACTAGTCTCTGGAGACAAAGGTTAAGAGGTCACTTGAACACAGCCCATAATTACTTATATGGGGAGAAGACAGATGGGGAAATGGTTTTTTTTGAGGGAAAAGGCTTTGGCCACAAGGCTAGGACATAAGAGGTGCGTGGGGCAGCACCAGTAATATCTCTAGCTGTGGTTTAATGCCACAGCTCCCAGGAGGGAGGACAGAAGATATGCTCTAGGCTTGCCCTTAGACAAGTCTTTCTGGTGAATTCAGGTGGGTGCCTGGTTTCTGGATCCAGGTAAAGTCAGGTACACAGCAGATGGCAAGCTCCTCATACAGGGCGGCTATGACATGGCCAGAAAAATAACTCCAGGTACCCAGAGAGTTTTAAAGTTACACGAGATGGTGCCAAGCAGCTCTGCTGCATAAAGAAAATTGCTGCCTTTCGTCCTTGTGAGCCTCTATCTAACATTCAAGGGGAAGACTTCTGCTGTGAGGACATCAGTAAAATGAGGTACACGTATACACACCAGAAGTGATCCCAGAAATACAGATGAGAAGTGCAGAGATAGTGTTTGACTGGTTTGGGTTTTTCAGGCAGTAACTGGTATTTAGTCAGTGTATAGAAAGCAACCTGTCTTGCTCATGGCACTCCATCACTTCTAAAAAGAAAAAAAGCTTTTTACAAGAGAGCTAAGTACTGTTGGCTCCAACCAGTGGAGATGGGAGCAGCACAGGTCCTCCAGTGGAGAGCTCTCAGAGCTCCCCAGGAGATGATGTGAAGAGCAGGGAACAGGCTCCCACCTCCTCAAACAAGCTGGGAAGTGATGTCCATCAGTGCAGTTTGGTTCCTGCAGCGTGACTGGGAGCCTGGGTCTAGGATTCAGATGAGGCAGAAGGACATTTAAGTCACAGCTAGTGTAGCAAAGGCAAAAAGAGAATGAATGTGTTTCTAAAAGAGCAATTTCCCCCTTCCTCATGAGCGTCACTCTCCAACCTAAGATCTAAACTTTGGTAGGGAAAAAGTAGTTTATCTAAAGATGGTCTCTTTCTGTCAAACAGAACAGAAAGAACTGAAGAACAATGATCTCTATTAAAAAAATTACTGGCACATTAGAGACACAACCAAACCAAGAAACTGTGTAATTCATGAGCCCTTATTTTTGCTCACAGGCCACTTTGCTCGGCTGGTGGGGAGATCAAGAATGAAGCACAAGGTCATGCCCCCAGCTGTCACTGGAGCTCCAGAGTTTGACAGAACATTTCGTGCACAGTAAGTCTGGAGATCATTAAGATGGTGGCAATGAATAACAATTCAGTCCAGACAAGTAGCAAAACCAAAAATTTCTAACAGATTGCTTTTCAAATGGTTCAGCTGTTATTTTAATGCTATTGGGCTAAATTCAGCTCATTTAAAAGAGTCACTGCTCAAATTCGGCTCAAGCTAGGCAATCAGATTACTCAAACCTAAGCAGGGGCTGAGAGCTAATTGATTGTAACTTGGAGAATTCAGATGTTCTGGATCTAGCAAGTGTTGCTGTCAGTTCTTGGACTGTGGTTTAACACCAGATGTGGGAGACAAGAGCACAGGACCTGTCTCCCCAGTGGATAATGGTGGAATAGCCTAAGATGAGAATTTTTCTAAAGGGCTTCAGATTGTGGTTGGCTAATGGCCCCAATTCAAACCACCCCATCTCCTATAACTGTAGCTGTAGTGGGTAACAGCAATGGGGCATAGAAAATATTTTAGTTTATATGTGAGATTAGAAAGAAGTGAATTTTTAAGAGTGCCTAGAGCTGGCTTGACTGTGCTGCCACTGGATTCAACAGTGCTAACTTTAGTGGCAACAAAATGGGGCCAAAGCTGATTTTCCTTGAAAATCCCATCCACGGTTCTTTTCCTTTCCAGACTAATGTTCTTTCAAATTTATTCTGCAGACAAAACTGTGTGGAGTTTTACCCCATATTCCTGACTGGCCTCTGGACCGCGGGATGGTTTTTTAATCAAGGTAAACATTTGTGGGCTTTATTTTTCTTGGACTGAGAAGTTTTACACAACTTCTAAAAACATTTTTGTTTTATTGGGAGGTAAATGACTGTAGACAGCTTTTCCCTTTCCTTTAATTGCATGACCTTAGCACAGCCTCCCTAGAAGAATGCTCAGTGGCACTGACATCCCCACTCAGCTCTGGCATTCCACATAGCCCCACCAGCCTTCACTCCTCCCTGCAAACCAAGGAGCCAGCACGTGGCACACTTATCAGACATCCAGTGGGTTTTCAGGGTGAACTGTTGAGAAAAGCAGCCCCCAGATGCTTCTCAACAGTGGACTGTTGTAGAGCTAGAACTTGTGGCAGAGCCCAACTTCTGCCCTCCACATTAACAACCCCTGCCCAGCTGATGTTTTAGAATCATGCAGCCTGTGAGCTGGAGACAGGGTAACTAGCTCTACACCTCTCCTTCCTGAACACCCAGCTTTCTTCTCCAAGTTCTATGTTTGCTGCAAAGCAGTCATTTTGGTTTGGGGCTCTCTCATAGCCAGAGTCCCAACTCCAGTGCAAATCCAAAGTGGCTCCACTTAAGCCAATAAACTGGTTATTAAATACTAGGTGTGCTCACAGACAGACACTTGAATCAAGGAAGATCACTGTTACTAACCAGCCACGCAGACGTGTGCTGTCACCTGGAAGTAAAGAAGGATTCTGTTAACCCTCCCAGCTCCCCTCTAAGTCATTTTTTCACAGATTAATCCAGGACACAGCAAAAGCTGCCCTGTGAAACACTCTCTTGCAGGGTCTGAAAGAAGACAAAATTAACTAGCACAGCTTAGTCCTGGGTAATACAACTGACCTACACCCCCTGCTCCATCTATCAAATGGAGGTGACTTTATACCCTTCCCAGAGGGAGGTCAGAAAGCTGACTTCACTACAGCTTCCTCTCCTGTCCTTGGATAAAAGCTGCTATATAAATGCAAAGCAGGTTATTAACAACATAAATAAGATTCTCTTTCCCAAACAAACACTCCCCTTTAGCATGAACTGTCACAACAATGTGAAATGACAGTGCTGGGTCAAGCCAGGGTGCTCCAACCTGCTGTCCTGTCTCTGGGATAACCACCAAACTGGGGGGGAGAGAACAGGTTCCTGTCATTTCTCAGAGCTCCTTTTCAGGGAATGCTTTTAGATTTTATTTTTTTGGACAGTCCTATGCCCACACCTATTTGTCAAACCATATCAAGAGCCTCCTGAAGTGGATGTTCAAGAATATATATATATATCTCTCTCTTCTGAATGATTCTTTCCCAAGATACGTTCCCAGGTTATGGGTAGCTATGAAAACCCCCAGAACTCTGTAACTAGAAAACATAACTAAAGTTGTAAATGCTCTATGATCCTGATGTTTTAATTTTCTCACCATTTTTCCCCCCTCCTATTAATCCCATCTTAGAACTAGCTTCCTTCCTGGGTGTGTTGTACATGTTTGCCCGCTACAAGTACTTCCACGGCTACATCCAGTCTGTGACAGGAAGGTAAGGAGCCACCAGCTGAATGCAGGTTAAAAACTCCAGGCTGTGGTCTGAAGCTGGGCTGAGAGCCAAGGCCTGGCAGTAAAAAGTGACTACAACACGCCTGGAGTGTCAGTGAGAGGTGTGAAGCAGAACCCCCCAGGGAAGAGGGCTGGTTTGGTGCTCACCCTGTGGGTGCCTGCTCTGTACTGAGCATGCTGGCAGCCAGGCTTGGAGAGGTCTGAAAGCAGAAGCAGTTGTGCAGCTCGGGTTGCCATGGGGTGGGAGGCTGCTCAGGCAAGGCTCCTGCTGCTATTTCCAGTTTTCCTCAGTTTGTCACATTAAGACCTTTACTCTAGCTGTAAAAAATGCACTGAAGGAAGCAGCAAATCTGGCCTTGTAGGGTGGTGAACTTTCACCAAACAGATAAGAGCACACAGCTTCAGATATGGGCACGTTAATGACTGTTAAGGGCACAGTGTCTCCTAACATGAATTCTGCTTCAACAAACATGCTCCTCCACTAAAAACACACAGCTTATTTCTTGTTTTGCTGAAGCCACTGCAATATCTCCTGTCTCCTGACCTAAGGCTCCCCTTCCAGTCCACATATCAGTCATAAAAAAAACCCAACCACCCAACAAAACAATACATGCTTGTTATAAAATTAAAATACTTGTTTATTTCTAGAGGAAGACACCAAACAGAGTATTTTGTAGTGAATAATCCTGCAGCAGCAGCAGCAGACTGTGCTACAGGGCTGTTTTCCATAGCTTGTGTACTGACATCACCACTCTCCTTCACTACAGTCTCCACCAATCCTTTACCCTCTTTGGAAGAGCTGTTGCTTAAGAGAAGGGAGAGGCCATGTTTTCCAGAGCAAATATATACAGATAATATTTTATCTGCCAGTAAGAGATGCAATAATTCAAATGATGCAATAAAATACCAGCCAGCAAATTAGCAGCTATTAAGGAAGTCTGAGGAGCAAAACAGTATAAATAAATGAAGAAGCAGAACATAATGGACTTTTCTTTAATCAACAAACTAAAAAGTCCTTTGTTCCAGAAATCTTTCCTGTGCTTTACTTCAGTACTCTTAGACCAGCCTCTCATGGAATCCTGGGAACAGTGGCTGGCTTTCCTACTAGAGCTTTGAACTCTGGTGAGACTCTCAGTTCAGTTCAGATTTGCCAAGGTTGGATTTTTTTAAGAGCACAAGAGGAACATGCACCTTCTGCTCCGTGTCTGTGATGGAGAGGACTCTGCAGATGAGCTGCATCTTTTACCCTTCCCTCTAAGCTGGCTCTTACGGATACTTAAAAGACTAAGCTAAAGACTTTTTTCAGGCTCCTCTGAAACTGAGAAAAACTCACACTCTAGAACAACTGAGAACAGTCTGTGATGGAGAGGGCTCTGCACGTGAGCTGCATCTTTTACCCTTCCCTCTAAGCTGGCTCTTACAGATACTTAAAAGACTAAGCTAAAGATTTTTTCATGCTCTCCTGAAACTGAGAAAAACTCACACCTCAAACCTGTGTCTAGAACAATTGAGAACAGCCCCAGGAGAGTGTGAGTGGAAGCCCCTTGGTCCCACACACTCAAAAAGCAAGTTCTGTGTTCCACAGACTCTCCCAGACTCTCCTGCAGGAGTCTGCCTTTCTGTTTTGCACAAATAAACCAAACTGCTCCCTCTCCCAGCAAGTGCCCTAACTGGTGACATTTCAGGATCAACACTTCCTTTCTGGTCCAAAAACCCATCTCCAAGTCAAAGTGCTCGCCAGCAGCAGCCCTCCCATCAGCAGAGGTGGGTGTAAGAAACACCCCCCCCTTCACCCTCAGCTCCAGAGACCTCTCCCACACTCCTAGCAGTGCAGGGAGGTGCTCAAGCCTGTGTGTGCCTTTACCTACACATCATGGGATGAGGGGGCAAGTTCCTGGAGCAAGTTCCTTACCTCCACATGAATATTTCAAAGCACAGAGGGAGAGTTTTCCCACAGAGAGGATATCAGGAATCTCTTTTCTCCCTAGCAAAAGTCACGTGTGGGGGTGGTTTAATACCAAACCACCCACGGGTCCTAATAGTATTTTTTTTTTCTGCTTTCCACTTCTAGGTTAACAGGTTTTTACTTGAGTTTGATATTTCTAACGTGCCTGATGATCCTGGGTGCAGCTGGGATTGTTAACAGCTTTCTGGATGAATACTTGGACTTCAGCATTGCGAAGAAACTACGTAAATTGTTCTGAAGATTGGGTTGGCTTTTTTTTAAATAATGTGGATAGCTTCCTTGAATACTGAAAGGATGATAAGCTGGATGTGAATAAATACCAGGGCCCTTTACTAACAGCCTGTTGCCATGTAAAACACGTGGGTTTCCTGAGCTGTTTGTGCCTTCTCCTTTACCTACACTCCTGAAAAAGAGTCAGTGAGGCAGAATGTTGTGTCACATCTGCAACTGCAATTAAACATTCTGTCATCCTGCACAGTCCTGTAAACCCTCAACCAATCAGGTAAAGCCAAACCCATGAATTCAGTGAGGAATTCAGTTGCAGCTGGCACGGCAAGCATCAGCCCGTCTTACCCAGCACCTCTGCAGTCTCCCCTCACTCCTCTTCATCTCCCCCAGCAGTGCTGCCCCTTCTGCTCAAATGTAACACCACACTTTGATGCAAAACCCTGCCACGAGGTCCCAGTTTTCCCAGTACATCCACTCCCACTGTTGGAAGCTGTTGAAGCACATCTGGAAACACTGTTTTCCTCGGGAGAACATTTAGAGCTGCACTTGACCCTACGCCTCTGTGGAGGCCTTTTGATTTTAGATGCACTTCCAACGTGCTCAAATGCTCTCCCTGTAGAACGTGGGGCCCTCCCTCCTGTAGGCAGATCCCACTTGTCACACAAAGTCTCTTGAAGACAGGCTGTACCCACAACGTGTCACTTCTGAGAGGCAGAGACAGCCCAGACAAAAAGAAGGCACAGATGCTCAGCTAACAATTGGGTCTACTGCATTGTCTCCCACCCAGGCACAGATGGCTGGGCTGTGGGAAAGACTAGACAAACATCCCAGCTTGGGCACAGCTCTGGGGATCATAAAATGACAACGAAAAGCAAACGACTGTGAAAACAGTTTTCTGCTAAAAGCAGGGGAAAAGTCATGGCTTAATGTTGTGAGCTCCAAGGGTGCTGATGAGCAGCTCTGTGGAAGAACAGCAAAGCAAGATCATGCCTGTTTGGGTAGCTCCTGATAATTCAAATTATTTAGGCAATGCTGAGTATACTCATGCTAGAGCCAGCAGCCAGAATCTTTCCTTGCCACGCCTCTGAAAACATTTGGCCCCAAATCCTGCACGTTCATAGTGGTGTTCAGTCAGGTCTACCTAAGGAACATGCTTATGGCCTTTCTGGAAGTGCACTGAGGCTGATAACCTGGCCACGACATAATGGAGTGCTGGACCAGGTCCAGAATAACCTTTCCTATGAAGAATGTGGAGATGTGCAGCAGTGAGCCAGCGATGGAGAGACACGACTTGGTGCCTCCAGCTGGCAAAGGCTGAAATGGCACCTGAAACAATAAAATGAACAAGTACAAAGGTGCAAGGCTTGGGTCCAGTAACGGCTGCCAAGGGGCTAAGGAGAGGTTGTGATGGTGAACAGGCTGGAGCTGACACACTCAGAGGGAGAAGGTACAACAGGGCCAGATGTAACAACCACAGAAATCCCTGGGAGTTCTTCCATTAACTTTTCTCCTGTGGGCTGAAAGAAAATCCACCCACCCATCTGCCAGTGATGGCTTCGGTCATGGGCAGCAGGAAGTGCTCTCACCAGACTCAAACCCAAGACTGAAGTCCAAACTACATAACAGACTTGACATACACACTAGAGGAGACCCATTATTTATTTCTTTGCATCTGAATTTTGTTCCATTCCGAGCTTAGCTGTTGCAGTGGTCTGGCATGTTTATAGCTAGCTCCCCATCCCTCATCTGCTCCACAGAAGGAATAAACTGCTCTTGCACAGGGACAATTTCACATGCCAAAAACTGTGGGTGTGAGGCTGCAAAACAGCACAGAGGCTGCGTGCTAGGGGATAGACACAGATCTAAGATTTTAGGAGCTGCACCAGCTAACAAGAGGACAATAGTAGGGCTAGAGTTGAGAATGCCACCTGTCTGAGTCACTGCCTTCCCCCACCAAGCCAGGACAGAGTGTCTATGGTCAGAAGTGCTAAAAGACTGACTCAGCTGGCACTGGAACCAAAGCACACCTGCAGTGACAGACAGTGTCCATGTCAGTGTTCAGCTGCACGCTGGTTCCTGCTGCTGGTGGAGGACTCACCCCAGGAGCTGCTGCAAATGCTCATCTCTCAGTCACGGCCAGAAGTGATGGGGGTCCCTGCTGCAGCTTCAAAGCCAGTCAGCACCTAGGGGCTTTTCTCAGCAAGCACGAGCTGAGGGGTAGTTCTGGCAAGCTGCTCTCATCTGGGCCAATCTCCTTCTCTGAGCCCCGTTATCCACATTTAGAATGTACAGACTGGTGCTGAGGAGAAAGGGAATCTCACCTTAGAGGCTGCAGGTGGAGCCAAGCCACACTGAGGTCCTGAACAGCAAGCTGTGCACACAGAGGTCCAGTGTCTGCTCTCCCACCACTCCTCAGCAGGCTGGAAACATGGAGCAATCGGTGCTGAGCCTTGGCTGCCTGGCATGCTCACCTTCAACAGCTCATGTGGATTCAACACGACTACAAGCAGTTTACAAAAGGCTTCTGACAACACAGCTCTCAGGCTGCAGCAGCAGTGGGGGCCATGCAACTCCTCTAAGCACACATCTTCACCTCACCCAGTCTCTCCAGCTCTCCTTCCCAACTTCTATGCCCAGCCCCACATCCCTCTTCTTCCACCCCCCCTCTCCTCCTCAGATCTCAGCCTTACATTCAGAACTCTCCATCTTGTGTCCTCCCCTGAAAGCACTTCCCTACTCCCTACCTTTTTCCCCCTCCATGGAATAAACACCAAAGTTTGGAACACCTCTAACACCTCTAGCATTCCCAGTCATGGACCAGCTCCCCCGCAGCACCTGATGAGCACAGCCCCACCTCAGAGCACACGTGGCTTGGGCAGGGGGCACCGTGCCCCCAGAGCCAGGCAGGCCCCTGGCTGAGCACTGCGGGGGGCAAGAACAAGCTGGGGGTAAGGGGGGGCCTGGCACAGGCTGCACCCTGCCCGTGACCCCCAACTGCAGCCTGCAGCAGCTTCCCTCCTCCCAGCAGATCCCCCACCACGTCGAGAGAGGATCCTGCAAGCCAGCCTGGTATAGGACTCAGATAATCATCTTTTATTTGTGTGGTTTGTTTTTTTTTTTCTTCTCTTTTTCTTTTGTTTTTCTTTAAAAGTGGTATGTTAACATCAGGGTTTGGTTTTTTCTTTTTTTTTTCTACATTTTCAGAGCTCTGTACAGGTCTTAAAAGGAAATAAGCAATGCTTAATGTACAAAGTAAAAACAGAAAACTAGAAAAATCTGAATAAAATGGAGCAAGTTGCTGTCAGGGATACAGTACAAATTAGTAATTAGATGTCATCTGAAGTGCAATACCACTGCAGTAAGGATGAGTTAAGGAATGAAATAAAAATACTCTATTTTAAACAAACAGTATATATATATATTTTTATATGTATAT
>NW_008607527.1:0-15830 GCF_000691845.1 Merops nubicus | reverse complement strand
GGCGGACGGGCTGCGGGCAGCGATGGCTCCAACCGCTCTGCTTCTTTGTAGGGATTTAAAGCAAACCTCTCTCTTCTGAGGCGACCCGGGGAGAAGACCTATACTCAGCGTTGCCGCTTGTTTGTTGGGAATTTGCCCGCTGATATAACAGACGAAGACTTTAAAAGACTGTTCGCCAAATATGGGGAGCCAGGAGAGGTTTTTATCAACAAGGGAAAAGGCTTTGGATTCATTAAATTGGTAGGCTTTCGTACCGTATGTCCATCCGTTTAATTCTCACAAAATAGTAATTTGAGGTTGGGTTTTCTAAAACTGGATCTTAAACTTTCCTCAGGAATCTAGAGCTCTTGCAGAAATTGCGAAGGCAGAACTGGATGATACCCCCATGAGGGGTAGACAGCTTCGTGTTCGGTTTGCCACACATGCTGCTGCTCTTTCCGTGCGTAATCTTTCACCCTACGTGTCCAACGAGTTGCTGGAGGAAGCTTTTTCCCAGTTTGGCCCAGTGGAAAGAGCTGTTGTGATTGTAGATGATCGAGGTAGATCAACAGGAAAAGGCATTGTTGAATTTGCATCAAAGCCAGCTGCACGAAAAGCATTTGAACGGTGTACTGAAGGAGTGTTTTTGTTGACAACGTAAGTATTTTTGCTGCTTTGGATTTTTAGTTGTTAGCTATAGAGAATTGTCAGTTTCTAGGGCTTCAGAATGGAGATTCTTACAGAAAAGTAAAATGAGTATTTGTTTGTTTAGCACTCCTAGGCCGGTTATTGTGGAACCGTTGGAACAGCTGGATGATGAAGATGGTCTTCCAGAAAAGCTTGCTCAGAAGAATCCGATGTATCAAAAGTAGGAACCATCTTTTGGTATAAAGAGCATATAGATAATGTATGTAGTGTTGTCCAGACTTTGAAGGAGGTGGAGTAGTATTTCAGAAAGAGGCTTTGAACGTTGAGTAGCACTTTCAGTTCTTGGGATTTTTTTTGTAGTAGTTTGTTTTCAGATAATGTATAATACTGATTTGTTGAGTATCTTCACTGAGCATTCCACAAGCAGTTTTCTACTTGTATCACAAAGAACCAGCCCAATAATGGATGGGGTTTGGTATACATAGAAACCTGTGAAAATCAGACTTAACTGCTTGCTCCTCCTGTTGTTGAGAACTATCATTTAAGGTGTATCTCATCACCCTGATGAATTAGTTTATGGTATGAAATGAGAAATTAAGAAAAATCTTACCTTATTCCAAGATTAATAAACAGTTGCCTTCCAAAGTAGCATTTTTAGGTTAGGGATCTGCATATTAAACCTGTTTGTTCTAGGAATGTATTTTCCCAGATGGCAAAAGGGGGTGCTTGGGGGACATCCAGTCTGTCTTGTTGGTATGAGAGTGTTCAGAATGACTTGCTTTTATCAGAAACTTTAAACAGTTTATTTAGAAGGGGTGTCTTTAAAAACAGTGTGGGTTAGTACAGTGTCCTGAAAAAGTTGAAATACTTTACATTGCTAACGTTAGGAAAGCTTTTGAACTTTCCTAGTTTTGTTGTGTTAATTACTGAATCTTAATCTCTGGTTCCTTTGTGTGACAGAATAAACTGTTAGCCCTCAGGCGTCTTTGAAAAGCTTTTAAGTTGAAGTGCAGTTAATTACTTGCCTTTGACACGGTAGTGCTTGGGATAAGTCAGCACTGAAGAAACTGAAGGTCTTGTTGGGCTGGTGTTCTAAGCAGCTCGGGCAAAGGCCCAGCGTGTTTGAAGTTGAAGTGCAGTTAATTACTTGCCTTTGACACGGTAGTGCTTGGGATAAGTCAGCACTGAAGAAACGGGTCTTGTTGGGCTGGTGTTCTGAGCAGCTCGGGCAAAGGCCCAGCTTGTTTGAAGCTTTGCACCTGGCAGTTGCTAGCAGTGGAGAGTCTAAAGAGCATGTTCAGAACAAGATAAACGTGCACCAGAACTAAAGTGGGAAGATTTGCTTGGATGTGGTAGTACAGGAGTCTCCATATTCACTGTGGTAGTCATGGAATTTAGTTATGTACTGCTGTTCAGGCGTGTAAAACGTGTCCTGTGAGCAGCACACTGTCACAGCAGGTTCTCACATAGCTGTGAGGTGGTATTTTTGGGGCTCCTTTGATGTTCCCTGATAATTCTTGGGATCTTCTATTGACCTTGAGCTTCCTCAGTCTGAATATGCATCTTCCTCTCTGCAGGGAAAGGGAGACTCCTCCCCGTTTCGCTCAGCCGGGCAGTTTTGAATTTGAATATTCTCAGAGATGGAAATCTTTAGATGAGATGGAAAAACAGCAGCGAGAGCAAGTGGCAAAAAACATGAAAGACGCCAAGGACAAACTTGAGAGCGAGATGGAAGATGCTTATCATGAGCATCAGGCAAACCTCTTGCGTCAAGGTAATTGGCTGTGAATTCTGTAGTCTCTTTGCTCTAAAGGCCAGCTTAATGTTTGGGTGTTTAATGATGTGAGTAAATTCATGCTTCCTACTGCTAACTTGAGAATTAGACTTGGGAACTTAGGGGTGCTTAAAGAGCAACCAGTAGTTTTTCAGGTTTATTTAAATACTGTGTTGTTAGGAGTAGGGGTACCTGTTTGTTGTGGTGCAAATAAGGTTGATCTGCCTGAGATCTGAGCTTAAATCATTAACATGAGTTTGTGAGATAGCTGCTGACAAGCTTCGTTTCTGCAGACCTTATGAGGCGTCAGGAAGAGCTGAGACGAATGGAGGAACTCCATAACCAGGAAATGCAGAAACGCAAGGAAATTCAGCTGAGGTTGGTTTGGATTCCATGGGATTTTTTTTTTTCAGTATTGCATTTGGGTTTTTTCAATGACTTATATGAAAGTTTTTCTTTTTTCAAGAAACACCATTGCTGCTTCAGTTTGTGTATGAGAAATTGAACTACAGTGTAAGTTTCTCCACTAGCGTTTGAGCATCATTGAGTATCTTTTTTTTTGCTTAACTGATCATTTGATGCCTTTTGAGCTGCTGGTGGAAGTGCTGTCGAGGAGGGTGGGACATGTTATGCTGCTGGGGGTTAATGGTCTGCTTTGGGATGATCAGGCAGGAGGAGGAGCGCCGCAGGCGGGAGGAGGAAATGATGATACGTCAGCGGGAGATGGAAGAACAAATGAGAAGACAGAGGGAAGAGAATTATAGTAGAATGGGTTACATGGATCCAGTAAGTGAAATTTTGCTGTTTTGGGGTATGTTGCCATGTTCAGGTTTTTTATGCTTTGAAGATGGATGCGTTTTGTCTCCCTTTAGGCTGGATAACATGATGTTTCTGTGTAGGTGTAGTGGTGGTAGTTGGCTGTACGTGTGCTTTATCTCCTGGAAAAGGTATGGATTTTGGGAGTCAGTAATCCCTGCTAAAAGTTGTTTCTTCTACGCAGAGGGAGAGAGACATGCGAATGGGTGGTGCCACCACAATGAACATGGGAGGTAAAGAATTTTTAAATAATTACTTTCTGTGGTGAACTTAGAAATTGTCAGAATATGATTATATATTTTTCTTTCTTAGATCCTTATGCTTCTGCAGCCCAGAAATTTCCACCTCTGGGAGGTGGTGGCGGCATAGGTTATGAAGCTAATCCAGGAGTTGGCCAAGCAGCCATGAGTGGTTCTATGATGGGAAGTGACATGGTAACGTATCCCGTGGTGGCTTTAGTTTAGCACAAGGGAGATGTTGTGGTTGGGAATTGAGTTCTCTGCCAGTGTTGGGCTGGTTGTGTAAATGTCACTGTTAACTGCTGACTCGGCAGGTGTTTAACACCAGTAGTGTGGCAGTGCGTAGCTGTAGGTTAGTTCTGAGCTGTTTTGGTAGCTTACACTCGGAAGTTGGTTGTAAGTGAATTCAAATGTGCTGTTAAGCATATTTGCAATTAACTTTATTGGACTTCGGAAATTCTGCGTCACTGGTAGGCTTGGAAGGATTTTTTTAATGAATTCTAGGCAATGTGACAAATTTCCTAGTTCCCTGATGCAGTCACTTCTCAGTAATGTGATATTCTGTACTTGCAGACAAGGGATTTTTGTTCTCCTTTCCGGTGTGTAATGTTGCACTTATTCTGGCCCTTCCAAGCCTAGTTAGGATTGATGCATGTTGGTATGGATATGCTGTTAACTCAGAAATCTGCACTCATGTCTATTTAAGCAGCAGATGAACTAAGTAATTGATGATGAACAGCATATCACTTCTCCTGTATGCTGATGTTTGCCTTAAGGAGCAGAAATGCTGGGTTTAGCTCCAGGCATGTTCCAGCGATCCTTGGCTGTGGCCATTTTGTGGTTCCTGTCTCCAAAAGGAATTACAGCCCCTGTTTCTGTCCTGTGATGGGATGACTATAGGTAGAGTTACTGTTGTGGGCACGCCTCACGTTCCGAGGTGTGTTTCCAGACTGCACTATTTTTGGCACACTATATGCGTGAATGGGCTTTGAGCCTGCTTGGTGTTATCACACTGAAGCAACACAAATGTAGATGAAAGAAATGCTTAATGGGTAGGATGGAAACCTGTGTTGGCTCAGGTGGCGATACTGGTGTGCTTTCACCCTCCTGAAAGGGTGTATGTTCTGTAGCACAAGCTGAATGAAATGATTTTTGGGTGGGTTTAGGCCTCTGGCTTAACATGGGTGAGCTATCCTGGTAGCTCGTAAAGTATCTTCTGTTTTTTGGGGAACCATATCTTTGGAGCTATAACTTTTCGGATCATCATGGATTCAGCAGACAGTGCCATTGGCCTTAATGCATCTGTATAATCTCCTGATACTGAAGCAGTTCTAAGCCTCCCATGAGCAGCTAGGCAGTCGGTGGTGAATGCCGTGTATGTTTTTCTCCTGAAATCCATGGTACAGGTGCATGCTGAACTTGTGTAGTACCTGAAAATACAATAAGGTCCAAAGGTGTGACAGTAAGATGGTTTAACTGCCTTGAGTTTAGTAGGATGGGGATTTCTGCCTGACAGTGCTGTCACAGTTACTGGGCTGATAACTTCTAAACAGAACTGGAGATAACCTTAAGCTGCCATGAATTAGGCAGAAAGCACCTAGGTAATCTCTGAAATTCCTTTCTTGGAAGGATTGACACTAACTTTCACAAGTCCAGAACTTTAAGTGTGACTTTTCAGTTGCAGATACCTTTTGTAACAAACAACCTGCCATTGTTCTGTTACCTGGTACTGGGAAACTTGCCTGAAACAAAAGTTCAAAGTTCCCTTTGACTTCATAACGTGTCAGTTCTGTAGATTGAATGCTGGTCACACCTACTGGTGCAGTAACTGAACGAAGTACATGCAACTGGAGGTACTAGTAAAAATAGCCAAAGTCTCTGCTTTATTGCAGGGTAATACAGCTTTTACATCTTGGTGTGAAACTTTCCAATGCTGTGAAGTTGTGAATTTTCTAAGAGCTTGCGGTGAAGGTGGGGTGGGAAGGGAGATATTGACTGGATGCACACAAGCCTTTGTGCCTAGTTCTAACTGGGAGCACTGAATAAATTGTAGATCTTTGAACACATTTTGCATATTCTGCAGCAGCAGTTCTGGAGTACGTGGGTTGTTAACAAATGCCAGTCTTTTGATCAAGCAGTTGCGTTGGTTAGGTAAATCACTGGTCATGAGCTTTTTTCACATTTTTTTTTTTCTTCTTGCAATCCAGTAGTGCTCACAATCAGTTTTGGTTACTGCCTAAGGCCTCTGCAGTTTAGTCAGCAGACTGTAGTCTTAACCCATCTTGAAAAGCACATGGTCTCTATTGCAGCACATGCCATTAACTGGTGAGTAGGCGTTCTGTTTACAAGGACATTTTATGAATGTCAGCTCCTGCTTCAGTGAACTGAAGAGTCGTTCTCTGGCTAGGCTTACTGGAAATGACAGTGATGTAATCTAAACTTTTACTGCACTAAAGGTGAGAAGTTTGCAAGCTGTTTGCATTAACTTGGTTGAAAATTGCTAGAGCTCATTTGGAAAAGTTGTTAATTCACATCTGCACTAATGCTTACATTTCTAGCACTGCAGGGAGGATCTGTTCTTTGTAACAGATGTATGAGAATGCATCAAGTGGGAACATACCTCAAGGCATGTATTACAATAAACTAATTTTTAAATTACCCTTTTTTCCTTTCTATGTTCCCGGTACCTGTGGATCGGCTCAATGGTGATTGTATCGACGAACCTTGACTGCGGAACCTTCTAAAAATATATACTTAACACACATGGACATCAACTACCTATAATGAACTGTTAATTCTGTTCCAATAGCGTCCTGAACGCTTTGGGCAGGGAGGTGCGGGGCCCGTGGGTGGCCAGGGTCCTAGAGGAATGGGGCCTGGAACACCAACAGGATATGGTAGAGGGAGAGAAGAATATGAAGGCCCAAACAAAAAGCCCCGATTTTAGATGTGACCTGTAGTTTCATTCCAGTTTGTTTTTGTCTGTCTTGTTTAGACACCAACTTTTTAATTCTTGCATTTTAGTAAGAAAGCTACGTTTTTATGGATGTTAGAAACTTACTGACCTAATATTTGTAAGTGGTCTGTTTGGGCGAGTACAATTTAATTATGTAATGCAGTGTTTCAAAACAAATTTAGCTGTTTTTTTTGATGTATAACGTCCCTAACTTGATGGCAGTGTACCTTGTGCCACTGAATTCCCAAAGTGTACCAACATTTTTTTTACTGTGCTTCAAATAAATAGAAAACTAAATGTAGTAACTCTTCTTGCCATTCGTGGTTAAACGTACGAGGCTGAACACCACACCTTCGGCAGTAACCCCAGAGCCTCGAGCAGAGGCTGAACCAAACCAGGGTGTGGAACCACAGTGAAGAGCGAGATCTCTTCCGTGATGCCTCTAGCCTAAGATTGGGTCAAACAGGAGCCAAACTTCCCAGTAGGCGCAGAGTTTTTGAGCATTAATTGTGCTGCAATAAGGAAGCAAACGGTAATCTTGCAAGTGCTGTAAGCTCCAGTAATTAAAGCCACACTGCAAGCAGTGCAGTATGTAAAGAATTTGTGATTTTAGCTACAGAGAACGGGTGGTGGGATGGTAGCACTTGCCACCTTGGCAGTTACTGCTTGGAATCTTTTAAAGACTTTAAGCAGAAGACTAGCAATGGTTATTTGAAACAAAAAAAAAAAATCCTAGAATGACTTGTATTGGCTGACTTCCTAACTAAAGGATTGTTAATGTGATTTTTTTTAATATGCTCTTAAGCTGTCTGAGATGACAGGATCTGGCCTTGCTCCGTATTGTATGCTTACCTGAAACTGCTTGGCAAAAAGACCAGAAGTGTTACTTGAGTGATTACGGTTAACTTGCTTCTTGTCCTCATGCTAATTGAGTGGACTAATTTGCATAGCTCAGAATACAATCATTTGTTATTATGGGGACTGCAGGAGCTGCTCTTAAATCTTGTAGCTGGTGGGCAAATCCTAAAAACCTGTATGTAAAATACAGAAACTAGCTTGCTTGCATGATGGTTATCGCTCTTTTATTATTGATGTTTGGAGATAATGCATCAAACGCAGTATCTGAATCTGGAGTTTAATAGTTTATACTACACAGTACAAATAAACTCCCTTGAAGGTTCTTTTGTAGAAGATCTGATGAATTCGTTAGCTTGCTGTTCATTTTATTAAGCCCCAGAAGACTCTCAAAGCATTCTGGACTCATTGATAAGGTAGTTGCTTTGCTTATTATTACATTATGCCAGCTAAGCTGGGAAGGTGACTTCCCAGTGTAAAATGCCTTGGTGTTAATGCAGGATACATCAACCTGCTTGGCACAAAGTAGGTGAACTTATTTTGGCTGTATCTTCACACAATTCCCCAACTACTGAGCATTCTGTGAGTAGCTTTTAATCTTCCAAAGATCTTTCCATTCCTCGTGCTAAGCATTGGCTAATTCCAAATTTCTACACTAAATTTTCTCTGGCGGTTAAAACTTCAGTGTCAGATTGCAGTATTCTAGAGTGCAGATGATCCCTCTTGAGGTACTTGCTGTAAGTGCTGTTACTCCTTAAATGAAAAAAAAATAGTATGTTGTGGAATGCCAGACCCAGGTAACACTGATTTGGAATATTAAGTGCACTAAATAGCGACTCAGCTCGTCTGGTGAACGCTCTGTAATTGCCCAGAAAAGTTTGGGGGTTGATAACATGCTACAAAAACGAATTGCTCTTCAGGAAATTCTGAATTGGCAGTTCCTAAACCACAGACCAAGTATTTGGGAGTACTTGTATTTGATACTTAGTTTAAAAATCAGCAGTAGTGATGCAATTTGCTTTATGGAAGGAGAATTAAACGATGCCTATGTGTTGTGGAGGGTGTTCGTGGGACACCCGCCAAAGGTGAAGGTGTACGAGATGGGGAATTCTGAACGTAAACATTAAATTAATTTTTTTCAGTTTATTTTTCAGATTACATGTCATTCTTTATTAAAGAGATGCTGGTGCATATCCTAAAGTATGTTCTTTCGTAGTTCTGTAACTTGGAAGAGTGAAGGATGCTGATGTCCTTGTACCTTACAGAGGTTGTCTGTTGGTACCCCTGTTTCGTACGTAAGCTACCGTTGCTAGGTATTAAAAATAGCTGAGTTGGAAAACTGATGAGTAAATAACCCTGAAAGATTTGGCAGTTTTCAAAACATGTGAAAGTTTTTGGTTAAATCTAGCTTTGTTGTGGCTGCATAAGCAGAATTTCTAAAACAAGTTCTGCTTCGAGTTGCATGGATTAAACAGGCATACAACTAACTAGCCAACTTCTTCGCAAGACCTTTTAAAGGTGGTGTCTTAAAAGCTGGCAAACATGTCAACTTTAAAATGTGATCAAGTTGCTAAATGTGGGAGGTGAGAAAGTTACATTCCTTTGATCTGTTCCTAAGAGGTTTTGGACTTTTTTCCTAAAATCAGATTTATATAATTGAAACTTTAAAACGAATTAGAAAAGTGCTTCATTGGTCAGACCTGTTTTTGGATGGTCTGGATCATGTAACACATTTTTTGTACTGGACTCGGAGGACATTGGCTGTTGCAATTTAGCTTGCTTGATCAAAACTGAGCCCATTTGACACTGGGATCTCTAAAAACTGCAGCATATAGAAACTGGTATTGCTACACGTACATCTTCACGCTTTCTCAGAAATTAATTCAGAATAATCTTCTGGTGTAGACACGTTTCATTAATCATTTATACAGCTGATGAGAAACTGAAACTGCTTTTGAGATTTTGTGGTATTTTTGTGGTAGAAAAATTCTTGGCTTCTCCTTGGCAACCATTTACTGTGGCAGCAAGTTTTTGCTGGAGTTTTGAGACTGCACTTTACAGTTAAAACTAGTGGCCTGCTACGTAACTGCACTTAGCCAGCATTTCTGCAGTTCATAACTGTGAGGAACGTAGTCCCACAAATGGCAATGGACATTAGGACCCGGATGTAGTATTCCTGCTTGCTCCGAGATTCTCATTGCCGACTGCGTACAGGTAGGTAACAAGCAATATCATATAACTTGGTGACTTTCTATGTAATCTTATACTGTGGGTATTCTGACATCACACTTCTGACTGTGGAATTACAGTGCAGCACTCTCCATACCTGTATGTTAAGCTTGCATCAAAGCTGCGTGGTTTTCGGTTTTAAGCTTTGTCTTGTTCAGAGTCAATAAGCAACTTACTGTGATTCTTAGAGAAGCGTTTTCAGACCCGATTCCTTTGTGCATACGACTCGGCTGGTGTGGGTTTTTCTTAGTTCCGATGTAACAAAGATACTCCTAGGTGAGCTCTGTGGGGAAGAGGGAATGTGATCTTACTCTCACTTCACTAGTCACCTAGGTGCTGTCCGTGCCTTAGAAAAGGACCTTCTAAACTGCCCGTGGTGACAGTGGCCCATCTGCAGCACATCCCTTGGTAGGGCCGTGGCTTGGCAGGAGACGCGTTGGCAGCCGCTGCTCTGGCCTCGGGTGCACTCGCGATAGGCACTTAGAGCTTGCTGACACAGGCAGCCTCCAGACTGGGGTGGAGTATCTTCTGAGGGTGTACAAATGAGTATCCCCGTGAGTAGTGTCGTAGAGCTTATTGGGCATTCCAGTTGGCTTCGTTTTACTCTTTGATTGACAAGCATAATCATTCCTCTGCCTTTAATTGACAGCGCTGAGATTCTGTATTTCTGCCTCGTAGAGTCATCTTGGTAGTGTAATGCTCAATTTCATTTCTCATCAGTCTTGAGGATGTAATTCTAAACTCTTCATTACTAGAAGTACTGAATGTAGTGTTCCAGGATTATTAACATGCTTTACATTTCCAGACATCCAGACGTGCTGATCTCCAGCTCTTTTGCATTAGCTCTTGAACCTGAATTGCAAGATCCCTTGTTTCAGCACATGATCTAGCTCTTGTCTGATGTTCAGTTTATTTCAGAGGCATTGTGATGTGTTTTCCCCACTTGTTCTGCAAAGTTCTGCTTTGCATACTTGTTCCTGGTATTACTGTCACGTTTGGACCCTTCTGTGTCATCTTCCAGGCAGGATTCTTGCTGGTGGACAGGGGACCTGCTGGACAGCCTTGCCCTCCGCTCTAGCGATCTTCTCATGTTCCCTGGAAAGCCTGAGGCAGCAGCTGCACCTCAAGATCATAACAGCAGCTCTTGGGTTACACTGCAGCTGGTGTAGCCGAGCTCTAGCTAGTCACGCAGTGACACTGCTGTCACAGAGTCAGTTTGGCTTCTCACGATGGCTTCCTCTTACCGTGAGCAGAATTCCATAGCGCAGCCGACGGCGGAACGCGTGCTGTCATCCAGCAAAGCTGGGCTGTCCATCTCTGAAGCAGTGCTCAGACCAGACTAGCTTTCTCCAGCGTGCTCTGGGTACCTGAGCTGCAGGGATGTCGTGGAGGGGTTATCAGCACATCTGCCTCGCTCTGCGTACTTGAACTCGCAGGTTTTTGACACTCTGGGAGCAAGTGATTTGTGACTGAACCATGGGGCTCGTGCCAGCTCTGACTGTCCGCAGTAACGGGACGTGGTGTGGTAGCTAACTTAAACAGCCGTGTCTGCTCTGAGTCAGCCTGTAACAAGTGGGTACAAGTAATGACATTGAAGTGCTTGCATTGTGTTTCATACCTTGGTTTTATCCGTGTGTAAAATACACTTTTTCTCAGAAGCTCACCTGAAGCTCAGAAGTGTGGTGTCAGAATACATTGCGTACCTGCTAGGCCCTCGGACCAGGTACCGGCGCTGCCCGCGGCGCACAGCACAGCGTGTGGGGCTTTCCTGTAACATTGAGCACACCAAGTGTTGATTGGCTTGCAGTTTCCCCATAGCTCAGCACTGAGGCCTGTGAGTAGCTTAGGACTGGAGCAGTAACGGGGTTGCATGTCTCTGTTAATCATTGCCAGCTGCAGTGACACGATCAGGAAGGCCAGCGGCCTGTTCCACTCTGTTAACCAAGGCTAAGCATGCTGGAAAGGGGACGTCCAAAGTACGCTGCTCTGGGTAATTCCTTGGCTTCTTCCACTACTTGCAAGTTTGGAATCAGCTCATTAGCTTCAGATTTTTTTTTTCCCTCTCTGTACCAGCTAGTGGGGCTGTTAAATAGCTGCTTACTGGAAAAGGCAAAAAAAAAAGGGAGGATTGGCCTTCTCCCACCTCTGTCATTGCTGCTAGGTAATGATTGACACGTTAGGACTTGGCTGTGCAATCCCGCAGTGGTCTGTGAATACCCCATCTCTATAAATGTTGCTTCTGAACACCAGTACTGAAGAGCTAACTGGGGAGGGCTGGGGGGAGCGTGGCTCTAAGTGAATCTGGAGTGTTAAAAGGATGCACAAAGATATAGTATCCCTTATGCATGGTGTTTGTCGCTGTGGCACAGAAAACTGTGCATACTACAGCTCTGCTCCTGAGGGCCATGATAAAACCCAGGTGGTGGGTTTGAGACTTAAACTTGAACTTTGCCCTGCCTGGTCGGATCACGCTGTGACCATGGTGTGATTTGCCTCCCCACTAAAGGTGTGCACAGAACCTTGAGGTGCATCCCAGCTGCTGGCCATTCAGTTCACCCTCAACTCAGCTCCAGTAAAAGGGTGGGTGGGACTTGAGAAGGGGAGAATCTGTTGCTGAGACTAAAAGCTGTGACTGACAGTGCTGACCTCTAGTGTCTTCCTGTGGCTTTCGAAGCACCTGTAGGACTGTAGGAGCCAGGGACACTGCACTCCTTCATCAAGGGGAGGAAAGAGGAGATAAAGTAGGGTAAAATAGTGGAAGTAGCTTGACAAAATGGTGAATGCCTTCACATAAGGGATAGTATACCTCTGGCTGCCCTCAAACCTCACTGTACTCAGACTGGTGGTTTACGGTTTGTGCTCAGACAAGGTGCAGTCCTGCAGTCAACTACCTGCTGCATATTCCTTCATCTCTTCATAAGTGGTCAGGCTAGCCTATTTCTGCCCCTTATTCTTCCACTTAATATTTTGGAATAATTGGTTAAATTCCCCCTCGTAACTAATCAGTCCATGTATCTTAAAACTTTGTTTTTAAGTTAGTTTTGAAATGGTCAGAATTTTCTGTTTGTTACCATAATAACTTCAGTTGTTATCCTTTAGGTGAAGATGAAAGCTGAGTGAAAATGGAGTGCTCATCCAGGGGAGGTAAGCATAACTCCTGCTTTTGTTGGGAACGGGTGAAATAACAAAGGCTTCTGGACACTTGATGTTCTGAGTACCTTTGAGCTGGTGGATGTTGAGAAATGGTTACAAGTGAACATGTGAAATGTGAGGGTGGAACTTGTACCCGCTGTCAAGCTGGGGGGTTCAGCACCCAGGCTCTGTCAGGGCTTGGAATCTTAGCAGCAGCAGTTAAAAATAGCTTTATAGTTGTGGGTTTGTACAAAAGATTTCAAAATCTCTGTGGGAATAACTTGTGAATGTTTTCCTCAGTTGAGGAGCCAAGCATGAGCACATCCAGCTGATGGCCAGTGGTGTGTGGAGGGACCAGGACAACACGTGGACAGTAAGTAGTTGGTGTCCTGACACTGCTGCGAGAGTTCAGTCACCCACCACCCTCTGATGTATTGTGTAGCTCCTGCCTGAAATTTACAGTTGATTAATCTCAATTTTATATAAAAATTCTGATTCTCTCTTTGTAGAGCCCAGATACAACCATTGTTTGAGACTTTTCAGCCCTGCAGCATCAAATAAACTCTGTCCTCTGAATGCTGCGGGTGGTCAGACGAGAAATAACCAGTGAACAGGGTGGGTGATTGTCACTGAGGGAAAAGGGGAACAATGGAGCAGCTGCTGTGCAAATGTTAACCCAGCCAAAAGCTGTTAAAAAGATACTTTTCTGAAATACTGTAATGAACATTGAATTTTGAAAATAACATCTAATATAAATTGATGTGTACAAGAGCTCAAGCAGATAGTGACTTTGGGAAATAAACTTGCAGAGCTGGAATTCATAAAATTTATCACTAAAACTACAAGAGGGAACCTCAGATACCTAAAATGTTGGGCGAGGAGGAACACCCAAAGTACTGTAGCTCAGGAGTGAGGGGTAAGGACCAGTGTAGATCTGCTGTGACAACCTGTGAGATTCCTTCAGTGAACGCCTCTTGAATTGGGTGTGGTCTGTCGCTGCTTTTAGGGTAGTCAAACACAAAGACCTTTCACGTTGCTGACATTTAGGAAGAGGATGAAAATGTTCATTTAATCTTGTCTGACATAATTTATGATCCTAGAGGACGTGGGGTGGGTGCATGGCCCGTTGTGGTGCACACTCTCCATGTCATGTGTGGTGGCTGCTGGTGTTCTAATGCTCCTGCTGACAGTGTGCTTTGCATTTGCAGAGGTGGATGGAGTCTGAACGCAGTGAAGAGGAGCCAGAAACATCCAAGCATTAAAAAAATAAAATTTAATTTTTAATAAATGGCTTCTGTTTTATTTCAGTGAGTAAGGGCAGAATGTGCTGTAAGGTGAGTTTGAGAAACTGACCCAGGTGAGGCTGCAGAAGGGGGTGCAGAACATGCTTGGGGCAGGAAGAGTTTCTGTTGTTGGGTCTTGCTCCATACTGTGACCAGCACTCAGGAGAACCACCTATAACCAATAAAACCCCAACAAATAACACAGTTATTTCCTGCTGGGATTGTGCCACAGGCCTCCTCTTGTAGCTCAAGTACTGCACTTCTCTGGCTGGCAGTGCTCCTGAGCAGGGCACAGCCAGACACTTCCAGCAGACTAGCTTAATTTTCTAAGGCACTACAAGTATTTCTGAAGTTTTGCCCATTGTTTCCCCCACCTTGAGTCCTGTGTCTGAGATACCCAAGTTAGGGTTCTCTGGAAGCTGCAGAAGTGCTGGGTTTGGCTCTTGCTGCACAGATTGCCACAGTTCATGTTGCTTCATTTGATCCCCTTGGACTGCACGTTTGTAGTTTGTGCTGTCATTTATTGAATATGACCCTTTCCTTAAATACCATATAGTCTAATGAGTTCAAACAGGGCTGTGTCAGGCTCTGTAGACCTGTGCTGTGAGGTTTTTCCCCTCCAGTGGCAGGAGTTGGGGCTGCTTGTCTGGGAGCTGCCTTGTCAGCCTGGGAAGGTCAAACTGAACAGGATTTAATGTGACAGAGGCAGATGAAATGTGTGGGATGTGTCTGGGGATGCAGGGTCAGCTCAGACTTGAGCAGCTGCTGGTGGGTGTCAGGCCAGTGGCCTCACCTCCAGTCATGAGCATTGCTGGGGCTCAACAGAGGGACAGGGACCCCAACAGCAGCAGGGGGGCTTTGACACAAGCCTGTGCAGAGGTGGCTGGTGCTGCTCTAACAGCCTCTGGCTGCTCTTTTCATGCTCTTGAACCATCAGGCTATTGGGTACAAGGTCATCTGCCATCTTTCACTCTGTTTTCACTTCTTGCTGATCCTGTCCAGATTCTAAAACGGCTCCAGTGAGAAGAGGTTTCATGGTGCCTTGGCAACCACGCTGCAAGGGGCTGGGTTGTGGTGGCTTTGTCTCCACAGTTGTGGGCTTGCACACACTTCTTTTCCTCAAATTCCATTACTTCCCCTTAACTTGTCCTGATTTCTCTTCCACTGTTGCAGTGTCAGCAGCATGCTCTCTGTTAAGCTGTTCCAGCCTGAAGGTGATGCAAGCGTTCAACACGCTGCACTTCACCTCCTACAACTGCCTTTAATAAGCAAACCAGGGCTTGTTTTCTGCAAGGAAAGGGGTGTTTGGAGAAGGGGGGAAAAGGCGCCAGGGCAGGACAGTGATGGGAGCTGGGGCAGCCCTGGCCTGACAAGGGCAAACAAGCCTTTTCTCCACGTTTGCAAAAACACCCAACCTCTGTCCTGTCCCTGAGGGGGTTCTGTGGAGCAGCAGGGGTGAAACCTGCTGCTGGAGGAGTGAGCTGCTGCTTTTTAAGCTGGAAGATGATTTCTGTGGGTGGGTTCCCCCGGCTGGCTCCAACAGCAACCCGGGCAGCAGTGACGAGCACGGTGACACTGGCACACTGGAGGCACAACCCCGTGCTGTGGGCACACGGAGCCGCTGCAGGCCCTTGAGCTGTTTGCTCTGGCTTTTAATCCGTTTTCCCCTAAGGAGCTTTCTGAGGCAGGAAGGGCGGGAGCCTGCCCGGCCTGTTGCTGTTTATCATCAAACTGGGGCGAGCAGCTCCTTGGCTGCAGCTCCCAGCAGAGCCAGGGAACGACACGGTGCCAGGAATAAAACCACCGCATGCTGGTGAAGCCAAGTGGCTGTGCCAGGCTCGGTGCTGGTCTGTCCCAGGCTCGTGGGTCCCCTAGTGCCTGGGACACCACTCCTCCTCTATCATTTATTGGCATTAAAA